>NC_073693.1:2448699-2577191 GCF_029784155.1 Uranotaenia lowii | reverse complement strand
AACGCTCGGTGTCTTCGGATTCAACGGTGAAGATTTGTTCCCACGAGTGTGTTAACACGGTGGGATCGTTCGAGTGTCGATGCCCGGAGAACTTTCACTTGAACAGTGATCGGAGAACCTGCGTGAGGGATTTCTGTGCTGATTTGTACGAGAACCCGAACAAGACGAGATGCTCGCACGAGTGTAAGGACGGGACGGAAGGGTTCGTGTGTAGCTGCCCGGAGTTTTACATTTTAGACGAGATGGATGGGAAGACTTGCAGGAATGTCTATAGCTGTGGGGAGGAGTATAAAAGGAGATGCAATCCGGGGATTTGTCGAATGGTGGATGGAGGCGATTATCGGTGTGAGTGTCCGACTGGGTATCAGCAGCATGATCACAGCTGCAGGGATCTGGATGAGTGTGAGTCTGGTAGACATCGTTGTTCACACAATTGTCGCAATACGGCAGGGGGTTACGAGTGCAGTTGTCCGAAAGGTTTGACGCTGTCGGGTGATGAGCACACCTGTGACGACGTTAATGAGTGTGAGCAGGAACAGGAGGATGATGATCTTTGTGGAGATTTGCAGTGTTTGAATACGTATGGAAGTTACAAATGTGTTTGTCAAGATGGAAAGGAGCTGGATGAGTACGGGATTTGTAGACAGATGGATCTGTGCACTACGGATAATGGAGGTTGTTCACATATTTGTACTTTCTTCAACCGGGAAACGTTCTGTGACTGTCCCGATGGGATGGAGCTCGC
The DNA here is from genome assembly GCF_029784155.1 of Uranotaenia lowii. Classification (NCBI taxonomy): domain Eukaryota; kingdom Metazoa; phylum Arthropoda; class Insecta; order Diptera; family Culicidae; genus Uranotaenia; species Uranotaenia lowii. The sequence continues at coordinate 2,576,446 of NC_073693.1, read as the reverse complement.
TGATGATGGTAAGACATGTGAGGCGATCAACGAGTGTCAGTTGAATAACGGAGGTTGCTCACATGGTTGTGATCCGGAAGCAGAGATCATCTGTCACTGTCCAGATGGGTATGTTCTGGGTCATGATCAACGTACCTGTCAAGATGTAAACGAGTGCCATGAAGACAACGGAGGCTGTACACAGGCTTGTCTCAATTTTGAAGGCGGATACAGGTGTAGTTGTTTCGATGGTTTTGAACCGAGCCACGGGGATAGTAAGTCCTGTGTAGATGTAGACGAATGTTCACAGAATCAGGCCGGATGCGATCATACCTGTCACAATACGCCGGGATCGTTCCACTGCTCCTGTCACAGTGGCTACCGACTATCGGAAAATGGAAAATCCTGTGTTGACATCAACGAATGTGAGCATCGGAATGGAAACTGTTCACATATCTGCATCAATCTTTTGGGAGGTTATCAATGTGCCTGTCCGCAGGGCCAGTACCTGATGGAAGATCAACATTTGTGTGACTTTGTCAACGAATGCGAACTGAATAACGGTGGTTGTTCTCACGGATGTTTCTATGAACGGGGCGTCGTAACCTGTACCTGCCCGAAGGGATTCGAACTGGAGCGGGGAAACTTTAAAACTTGTGTTGACATTAATGAGTGCGATCGACGTAACGCAGGTTGTTCACATACTTGTTCCAATCTCCCGGGAAAATATCACTGTAGTTGCCCAACTGGTTTTGAACTTGGTAGAAACAAACACATCTGCGAGGACATCGATGAATGCATTGAAAACAATGGTAACTGCACAAATATCTGTATCAATCTTCTTGGGGACTATCGTTGTGCCTGCGAAGCGGGATTCGAACTGGAAGAAGATCAACTATCCTGTAGAGATATAGATGAATGCGAAGGGAAGCTAAACGATTGTTCTCACATTTGCGTGAACGTTCCAGGAACTTACGAGTGCGAATGTCCCGAGGGATTCCGGCTAGGTAGAGGTAAACTGCTGTGTGAAGATATCAACGAGTGTCAGGAGATTCCGGATAACGCCGGGTGTGATCAGAACTGTATCAATCTACCGGGGTCGTACCGTTGCGGATGTGAAGATGGTCATCGACTGGGCGCCGATAACCGAACTTGTTCGGACATTGACGAATGTTCGGATGAACATAAGAAGTGTACTCATGACTGTGTCAACACAAGGGGAGGATACGAATGCTCTTGTCCAGCTGGATTAAGGCTAGACGTAGATAGGGTGACCTGTGTAGACATCGACGAATGTAGAATCAACAACTTCAATGGAGGTTGCTCACACGTTTGCGAGAATCAGTTTGGAAGCTTTAGCTGTTCATGTCCTGGAGGTTGGGTTCTGGGTGAAGATCAAGCTACTTGTCAAGACGTTGATGAGTGTGCAGACTTAAACGGAGGCTGTAGTCAAATTTGCGTGAATCGTCGTGGAGGATTCCACTGTGCCTGTAACTCCGGGTTCACCTTGATGGCCGATAACAAAACTTGTGAAGTGAACAATCCCTGCTCTGTGCAAAATGGAGGCTGTGAACACTTTTGTACCTTGAAAAATGAAGTCCCTGTGTGTTCTTGTAGAGAAGGCTACGTAGTCAATAAAACAAATCTATCCAGCTGTTTAGACCATGATGAATGCTTGGTACCAGCAGATAACAATTGTCAACAAAAGTGTGTCAACACGATCGGTTCATTCAATTGTGAGTGCTTCCCGGGATATGAACAAAACGCCTTAGGTCAGTGCATAGATTTGAACGAATGCTCAGAAAATAGCAACATCTGTGGACTCAATGCTAAATGCGTAAACTTAGCTGGCAGCTACCGATGTGTTTGCCCTCCTGGACACAAACTGGGCAGGGATCGCAAAACCTGCTTGGAACTTAAAGACAACTGCCAAGTTATGGTCCCACCGAAAAATGGTGAAGTAAGGTGCTCTCGATCACGCCATAAGACTCAACTTTTCTATCGAACGAAATGTTCCGTTTGGTGTAACAAAGGCTTCAAATTGGTCGGAAGTTCAACGAAGCATTGCAACGGAACTGGCCATTGGGATGAGGGAGAATCCGTTTGTGTTCGTGAGTATCAAAATAATACATGTTTCTCCTATAAAAATTCTAACAAGTCATACGTTTCAGCTCAATCCTGTCCCCGAATTCCGCGACCGGAGCACGGAACAATTCTCCCACTAGCCTGCATGAATGGGAAAATCTTTGCCGGTGAGCGTTGCATCCTGCACTGCAAACCTGGATTCAAACCGATCGGCAAGCGGACAGCGGTCTGTGACGTGGAGCAAAAATGGACCCCAACTCCCAACATGAAATGCGTCCCAACGACAATCGCTGTAACGACAGAAGCTCCTCCAACAGTTAAACCCTTCATCCAATGTCCGCCGGATGTAAGTGAGGTGCTCCCAGTTGGACAGTATTCGATGAGGGTGCGTTTGGTGCAGCCGAAAACTAACGTGGATTGGTATGCCAATGTGGATGCGCATCCCGCCTGGGGTAAGCAGCTAGAGGCGGAACTTCCGGCCGGGGAGACGACGGTGACGTTTAGAGCAAGGAGTCCAAACTCTAATATGAACGATGTGTGTCGGGTGTTGATAAGGATAAAAGGTATGTCAGTTTAACACTGGTTCTCATTTGAAATACTCCCAAAATGAAAACTAAAGATGAAACAATTGACGATCGCTGCTTTTTAACAGGGGAAATGTTTTTGATAAAACTACCAAATTAAGGAAAAAAATTACTAAATTTTGTAACAACATCTTTAGCTTTTTGCATATGGAAACTTTTTTTTTACTTCGATTGTCAACATTGTTCATATTGTCAATTTTGTCATTTTTGTCATTTTTGTCGTTGTTGTCATTGTTGTCATTTTTGTCATTTTTGTCATTTTTGTCATTTTTGTCATTTTTGTCATTTTTGTCATTTTTGTCATTTTTGTCATTTTTGTCATTTTTGTCAGTTTTGTCATTTTTGTCATTTTTGTCATATTTGTCATTTTTGTCATTTTTGTCATTTTTGTCATTTTTGTCATTTTTGTCATTTTTGTCATTTTTGTCATTTTTGTCATTTTTGTCTTTTTTGTCATTTTTGTCATTTTTGTCATTTTTGTCATTTTTGTCATTTTTGTCATTTTTGTCATTTTTGTCATTTTTGTCATTTTTGTCATTTTTGTCATTTTTGTCATTTTTGTCATTTTTGTCATTTTTGTCATTTATGTCATTTTTGTCATTTTTGTCATTTTTGTCATTTTTGTCATTTTTGTCATTTTTGTCATTTTTGTCATTTTTGTCATTTTTGTCATTTTTGTCATTTTTGTCATTTTTGTCATTTTTGTCATTTTTGTCATTTTTGTCATTTTTGTCATTTTTGTCATTTTTGTCATTTTTGTCATTTTTGTCATTTTTGTCATTTTTGTCATTTTTGTCATTTTTGTCATTTTTGTCATTTTTGTCATTTTTGTCATTTTTGTCATTTTTGTCATTTTTGTCATTTTTGTCATTTTTGTCATTTTTGTCATTTTTGTCATTTTTGTCATTTTTGTCATTTTTGTCATTTTTGTCATTTTTGTCATTTTTGTCATTTTTGTCATTTTTGTCATTTTTGTCATTTTTGTCATTTTTGTCATTTTTGTCATTTTTGTCATTTTTGTCATTTTTGTCATTTTTGTCATTTTTGTCATTTTTGTCATTTTTGTCATTTTTGTCATTTTTGTCATTTTTGTCATTTTTGTCATTTTTGTCATTTTTGTCATTTTTGTCATTTTTGTCATTTTTGTCATTTTTGTCATTTTTGTCATTTTTGTCATTTTTGTCATTTTTGTCATTTTTGTCATTTTTGTCATTTTTGTCATTTTTGTCATTTTTGTCATTTTTGTCATTTTTGTCATTTTTGTCATTTTTGTCATTTTTGTCATTTTTGTCATTTTTGTCATTTTTGTCATTTTTGTCATTTTTGTCATTTTTGTCATTTTTGTCATTTTTGTCATTTTTGTCATTTTTGTCATTTTTGTCATTTTTGTCATTTTTGTCATTTTTGTCATTTTTGTCATTTTTGTCATTTTTGTCATTTTTGTCATTTTTGTCATTTTTGTCATTTTTGTCATTTTTGTCATTTTTGTCATTTTTGTCATTTTTGTCATTTTTGTCATTTTTGTCATTTTTGTCATTTTTGTCATTTTTGTCATTTTTGTCATTTTTGTCATTTTTGTCATTTTTGTCATTTTTGTCATTTTTGTCATTTTTTTCATTTTTGTCATTTTTGTCATTTTTGTCATTTTTGTCATTTTTGTCATTTTTGTCATTTTTGTCATTTTTGTCATTTTTGTCATTTTTGTCATTTTTGTCATTTTTGTCATTTTTGTCATTTTTGTCATTTTTGTCATTTTTATCATTTTTATCATTTTTGTCATTTTTGTCATTTTTGTCATTTTTGTCATTTTTGTCATTTTTGTCATTTTTGTCATTTTTGTCATTTTTGTCATTTTTGTCATTTTTGTCATTTTGTCATTTTTGTCATTTTTGTCATTTTTGTCATTTTTGTCATTTTTGTCATTTTTGTCATTTTTGTCATTTTTGTCATTTTTGTCATTTTTGTCATTTTTGTCATTTTTGTCATTTTTGTCATTTTTGTCATTTTTGTCATTTTTGTCATTTTTGTCATTTTTGTCATTTTTGTCATTTTTGTCATTTTTGTCATTTTTGTCATTTTTGTCATTTTTGTCATTTTTGTCATTTTTGTCATTTTTGTCATTTTTGTCATTTTTGTCATTTTTGTCATTTTTGTCATTTTTGTCATTTTTGTCATTTTTGTCATTTTTGTCATTTTTGTCATTTTTGTCATTTTTGTCATTTTTGTCATTTTTGTCATTTTTGTCATTTTTGTCATTTTTGTCATTTTTGTCATTTTTGTCATTTTTGTCATTTTTGTCATTTTTGTCATTTTTGTCATTTTTGTCATTTTTGTCATTTTTGTCATTTTTGTCATTTTTGTCATTTTTGTCATTTTTGTCATTTTTGTCATTTTTGTCATTTTTGTCATTTTTGTCATTTTTGTCATTTTTGTCATTTTTGTCATTTTTGTCATTTTTGTCATTTTTGTCATTTTTGTCATTTTTGTCATTTTTGTCATTTTTGTCATTTTTGTCATTTTTGTCATTTTTGTCATTTTTGTCATTTTTGTCATTTTTGTCATTTTTGTCATTTTTGTCATTTTTGTCATTTTTGTCATTTTTGTCATTTTTGTCATTTTTGTCATTTTTGTCATTTTTGTCATTTTTGTCATTTTTGTCATTTTTGTCATGTTTGTCATTTTTGTCATTTTTGTCATTTTTGTCATTTTTGTCATTTTTGTCATTTTTGTCATTTTTGTCATTTTTGTCATTTTTGTCATTTTTGTCATTTTTGTCATTTTTGTCATTTTTGTCATTTTTGTCATTTTTGTCATTTTTGTCATTTTTGTCATTTTTGTCATTTTTGTCATTTTTGTCATTTTTGTCATTTTTGTCATTTTTGTCATTTTTGTCATTTTTGTCATTTTTGTCATTTTTGTCATTTTTGTCATTTTTGTCATTTTTGTCATTTTTGTCAATTTTGTCATTTTTGTCATTTTTGTCATTTTTGTCATTTTTGTCATTTTTGTCATTTTTGTCATTTTTTGTCATTTTGTCATTTTTGTCATTTTTGTCATTTTTGTCATTTTTGTCAATTTTGTCATTTTTGTCATTTTTGTCATTTTTGTCATTTTTGTCATTTTTGTCATTTTTGTAATTTTTGTAATTTTTGTAATTTTTGTAATTTTTGTAATTTTTGTAATTTTTGTAATTTTTGTAATTTTTGTAATTTTATGTATTTTTGAAATTTTTGTAATTTTTGTAATTTTTGCAATTTTTGTAATTTTTGTAATTTTTGTAATTTTTGTAATTTTTGTAATTTTTGTCATTTTTGTAATTTTTGTAATTTTTGTAATTTTTGTAATTTTTGTCATTTTTGTCATTTTTGTCATTTTTGTCATTTTTGTAATTTTTGTAATTTTTGTAATTTTTGTCATTTTTGTCATTTTTGTCATATTTGTCATTTTTGTCATTTTTGTCATTTTTGTCATGTTTGTCATTTTTGTCATTTTTGTCATTTTTGTCATTTTTGTCATTTTGTTCATTTTTGTAATTTTTGTCATTTTTGTCATTTTTGTCATTTTTGTCATTTTTGTCATTTTTGTCATTTTTGTCATTTTTGTCATTTTTGTCATTTTTGTCATTTTTGTCATTTTTGTCATTTTTGTCATTTTTGTCATTTTTGTCATTTTTGTCATTTTTGTCATTTTTGTCATTTTTGTCATTTTTGTCATTTTTGTCATTTTTGTCATTTTTGTCATTTTTGTCATTTTTGTCATTTTTGTCATTTTTGTCATTTTTGTCATTTTTGTCATTTTTGTCATTTTTGTCATTTTTGTCATTTTTGTCATTTTTGTCATTTTTGTCATTTTTGTCATTTTTGTCATTTTTGTCATTTTTGTCATTTTTGTCATTTTTGTCATTTTTGTCATTTTTGTCATTTTTGTCATTTTTGTCATTTTTGTCATTTTTGTCATTTTTGTCATTTTTGTCATTTTTGTCATTTTTGTCATTTTTGTCATTTTTGTCATTTTTGTCATTTTTGTCATTTTTGTCATTTTTGTCATTTTTGTCATTTTTGTCATTTTTGTCATTTTTGTCATTTTTGACATTTTTGTCATTTTTGTCATTTTTGTCATTTTTGTCATTTTTGTCATTTTTGTCATTTTTGTCATTTTTGTCATTTTTGTCATTTTTGTCATTTTTGTCATTTTTGTCATTTTTGTCATTTTTGTCATTTTTGTCATTTTTGTCATTTTTGTCATTTTTGTAATTTTTGTAATTTTTGTAATTTTTGTAATTTTTGTTATTTTTGTCATTTTTGTAATTTTTGTAATTTTTGTAATTTTTGTAATTTTTGTCATTTTTGTCATTTTTGTAATTTTTGTAATTTTTGTAATTTTTTTAATTTTTGTCATTTTTGTAATTTTTGTAATTTTTGTAATTTTTGTAATTTTTGTAATTTTTGTAATTTTTGTAATTTTTGTAATTTTTGTAATTTTTGTAATTTTTGTAATTTTTGTAATTTTTGTAATTTTTGTAATTTTTGTAATTTTTGTAATTTTTGTAATTTTTGTAATTTTTGTAATTTTTGTAATTTTTGTAATTTTTGTAATTTTTGTAATTTTTGTCATTTTTGTCATTTTTGTCATTTTTGTCATTTTTGTAATTTTTGTCATTTTTGTAATTTTTGTCATTTTTGTCATTTTTGTCATATTTGTCATTTTGGTCATTTTTGTCACTTTTGTCATTTTTGTCATTTTTGTCATTTTTGTCATTTTTGTCATTTTTGTCATTTTTGTCATTTTTGTCATTTTTGTCATTTTTGTCATTTTTGTCATTTTTGTCATTTTTGTCATTTTTGTCATTTTTGTCATTTTTTGTCATTTTTGTCATTTTTGTCATTTTTTGTCATTTTTGTCATTTTTGTCATTTTTGTCATTTTTGTCATTTTTGTCATTTTTGTCATTTTTGTCATTTTTGTCATTTTTGTCATTTTTGTCATTTTTGTCATTTTTGTCATTTTTGTCATTTTTGTCATTTTTGTCATTTTTGTCATTTTTGTCATTTTTGTCATTTTTGTCATTTTTGTCATTTTTGTCATTTTTGTCATTTTTGTCATTTTTGTCATTTTTGTCATTTTTGTCATTTTTGTCATTTTTGTCATTTTTGTCATTTTTGTCATTTTTGTCATTTTTGTCATTTTTGTCATTTTTGTCATTTTTGTCATTTTTGTCATTTTTGTCATTTTTGTCATTTTTGTCATTTTTGTCATTTTTGTCATTTTTGTCATTTTTGTCATTTTTGTCATTTTTGTCATTTTTGTCATTTTTGTCATTTTTGTCATTTTTGTCATTTTTGTCATTTTTGTCATTTTTGTCATTTTTGTCATTTTTGTCATTTTTGTCATTTTTGTCATTTTTGTCATTTTTGTCATTTTTTGTCATTTTTGTCATTTTTGTCATTTTTGTCATTTTTGTCATTTTTGTCATTTTTGTCATTTTTGTCATTTTTGTCATTTTTGTCATTTTTGTCATTTTTGTCATTTTTGTCATTTTTGTCATTTTTGTCATTTTTGTCATTTTTGTCATTTTTGTCATTTTTGTCATTTTTGTCATTTTTGTCATTTTTGTCATTTTTGTCATTTTTGTCATTTTTGTCATTTTTGTCATTTTTGTCATTTTTGTCATTTTTGTCATTTTTGTCATTTTTGTCATTTTTGTCATTTTTGTCATTTTTGTCATTTTTGTCATTTTTGTCATTTTTGTCATTTTTGTCATTTTTGTCATTTTTGTCATTTTTGTCATTTTTGTCATTTTTGTCATTTTTGTCATTTTTGTCATTTTTGTCATTTTTGTCATTTTTGTCATTTTTGTCATTTTTGTCATTTTTGTCATTTTTGTCATTTTTGACATTTTTGTCATTTTTGTCATTTTTGTCATTTTTGTCATTTTTGTCATTTTTGTCATTTTTGTCATTTTTGTCATTTTTGTCATTTTTGTCATTTTTGTCATTTTTGTAATTTTTGTAATTTTTGTCATTTTTGTCATTTTTGTCATTTTTGTCATATTTGTCATTTTGGTCATTTTTGTCATTTTTGTCACTTTTGTTATGTTTGTCATTTTTGTCATTTTTGTCATTTTTGTCATTTTTGTCATTTTTGTCATTTTTGTCATTTTTTGTCATTTTTGTCATTTTTGTCATTTTTGTCATTTTTGTCATTTTTGTCATTTTTGTCATTTTTGTCATTTTTGTCATTTTTGTCATTTTTGTCATTTTTGTCATTTTTGTCATTTTTGTCATTTTTGTCATTTTTGTCATTTTTGTCATTTTTGTCATTTTTGTCATTTTTGTCATTTTTGTCATTTTTGTCATTTTTGTCATTTTTGTCATTTTTGTCATTTTTGTCATTTTTGTCATTTTTGTCATTTTTGTCATTTTTGTCATTTTTGTCATTTTTGTCATTTTTGTCATTTTTGTCATTTTTGTCATTTTTGTCATTTTTGTCATTTTTGTCATTTTTGTCATTTTTGTCATTTTTGTCATTTTTGTCATTTTTGTCATTTTTGTCATTTTTGTCATTTTTGTCATTTTTGTCATTTTTGTCATTTTTGTCATTTTTGTCATTTTTGTCATTTTTGTCATTTTTGTCATTTTTGTCATTTTTGTCATTTTTGTCATTTTTGTCATTTTTGTCATTTTTGTCATTTTTGTCATTTTTGTCATTTTTGTCATTTTTTTTAATGTTCTGAATTTTTGTTATTCTTGTTATTTTTTAATTTCTGTTATTTTTGTAACTTCTCCAATTTTTGTAATTTTTGAATTTTTTATATTTTTTGTAGTTTTTGAAATTTTCCTCATTTTGGTTATTTTAAAACGAATTTAAAATTTTCCAGAACGTCGACCTCCACAAGTGTTGAACTGTCCGGATTCATTCAACGTTCAGTTGGAGCGACAAGAAACATCACGATCCATCTTCTGGACCGAGCCTGTTTTCGAAAGTGAATCATCCGAAATCAAGCAGCTGTACAAATCCCACACGCCCGGACAGGTGCTTATCGCCGGAGTGCATTACGTAAACTACGTTGCCACTGATGCCGATGGCCTGAGCGCCAAGTGTAGCTTCGGAGTAACCGTTAAAGGTATGGAAGGAAACTGTTCAAGGAAAAATGATTAAGGTATGATGGTCTCCATTTCAGCTTCCCCGGAATCGTTCGACATCAGACGTCCTCAGCAGCATCGCTCATCCCAGCCAGATTTCAGCAACCGACTCGAGAACCATGAATCGTATCTTATTTGTCCGGGAAAACCTCCGATCCGAATGGACTCCAGCGGACCCGTAAGTAGATTGCACCTAATTTTCCACACAATTTGGCATCGTCACTCGCACGGCAATCTGCAACTACCAACACCAACATCCAAAAACACCAACACACATAGCCATCACCATAGCTTTAGCAATAATAATAACAACCAAAGCCGAAGTACAAAGCCTACTGCCATCTACCAAAGCAGCCATGTGCCATTATTACATAAATCTAATCATCATCGCCCTCCGGTGACCGCTACATCATCAAAGAAGGCGACGGCGGCAGCAGCAGCAGCGGTAAACGATGTCATAACAATCGAACCGCAGCAGCAGAAGCCACCGGAAACGAATGTCACCGGCAATCGACCCAAGCAAATCACAAAATCAACAACAGCAACAACAAGCAGAGCAACGACAAGGATGCCCTTGGCAACGTACTCAACACACAGCAATCATAACCATCCTCCGCTTCCTTCTTCTGCTTCTCACAATCATCATCAACAACAACAACTTCATCGTTCTAGCAGTATTAGCTTTAGCGGCATCAGACCTGATAGCAGCAGCAGAAGTAGCACTAGTAGTCTAAGCAATAGCATTCGAAGCAATAGTAGTGGGGGTGGCAAAAACCACAATAGTAAAAGCAATAATAGTCAAAGCAGCAGCGGTTACAATCCAAGCAAACAGATCGTTCCGTTCGCGGTCGATTGGCCTGCTTCGATCTTTTCGCCTCGGCTTCGAACCAAATCAACCACCGAGATTGACATCTGGGAGTGCGAGGACGACGACGACAACCAAAACGAAAACGAAGCCATTGAGGACGACGTTGTTGAGGGAAGCGGAGACGACGATGCAAATCAATTTGTGCAACAGAAGCGCACCGAATACTTTATCAACATTTTCCACCATTATTGGTTGGGGCATCATGACCATTACCATAATAGCCGGAAACCGAATCATCATCATCAACATCAGCATCATCGCCATCACCAGCATCGACGTCGCAAACGACGATGGGCGACGCCGGAATCGTAACCATTAAATTCTTCCGCCTGGGTTTATACACACCGGGTCAATGGTAGAATGTTGAAGCAATAGAAAGAGAAGGGGGGAAGGTCCAATGGAAATTGCAAACTCATATTAGTGCACCACACACCGTCCGCATTTCGAATCGAATCGAAACGCGTGTGTAGAGAGGTACATAAATTCCGATTAAAATGTTGAAAGCAGCCAGCGCATTATATTTTTCCTGGGATAGATACTTTGGAAATCCCACGCCACACCGTTCTTTGGGAGGCTTCGGACGAATGAATAGATGAATGGTTTTCAGAGACTGGAAGAAACATTTCAATTTGTTTCCGTTTAGGCGGCCATCCGAGGCTGCGAAGGATGTTTCTGTGTGTTTTCGGGAAAAGTTAATTGGCCTCGTATACAACAGTTTTCGGAAATTTATCATTTTTCGCTCTTGGTGATCGATAAAATACTTAGAATTCATAATCATTCATATTAGAAGTTTGAACTGGCTAGTAATGAAACCGGCATAATGAAAATACGTTCATAATTTGAACCAGTGCTTTTAACGTAGGTACTTTTTCTTTTGTTTAATCTATACCAATTTGGAGGTCCAAGAACATACTCCTTTGTTTGCTAAATCAAACTTTGGGGACTCAAATTGGTCTTTGGCGTAGAAGAAAGCCTTATGCTAATTTCTAACTCAATCGGTCAACTTTCAGGGGTCGCTTAACGAAGCTTAAGTTCTCATGGGTATTGGCATGGATTTGTTCTAACGAATAGGAAAAAAATCTTTGATGGCTCTCAATCAATCAATTGGAGTCCGACTGTTCAACAAATTTGATCAAAATGTCTTTATTATGATACCTCAAAGATATTTTGAAGACCACATGTGACTGGTATTAAAAATTCAATATAATTAAAAATTTTCAAACTAAAATGATTGGTTCAACCCTCTTCAGTGCAAACATGCCTATTAGAGATGCAATGAATGTAAAAGAAAAAAATCCTTATTGAATTATGTAAACCGACCTTATACATTTTGTAGATTGGCCCAAAAAACCTGACCTGTCCAAAATTTCAGCTCAATCAGACTCGGTTTTTGGGTGCCTCAAAGCGCTCAAAGTTTTGGTTTGCCAAATCACCTGAAAAAGGGGGGACCAAAGGAAATCGGAAAAATCATTATTTGAATTTTGACGCCAAATGACTTAAAAATGCAGAAAACGTCGAAATCTGAGACTTTTTGCGGAAAGTCGGCTTTCCGACCGTTTTTCGTAAAACCGGTTAGGTCTAAGAAAGTTGTTTTTTGGCCAGAAATTTTTGTTTTTTTTTATTTTTTTTTTTCGAGAAAACACCAAATCTCGACGTTTCATGCAATTTTATGTCATAAAAATTTTTATTTTTCAGATTTCCTCTAGTCCCCCTTACGAGAGTTTTGAAATTTTAAAGTCGATTTTTGACAGAACTTTTTTTTGCTAGATAATATCCGATTTCGAAATTGTATGCATTTTTAAGTCGTTTAGCATCATAATTAAAATTTTGATCCCGTCCCGTCGGCGAACCGTTGTAAATTCATTGTATTTACGGTTCATGTTCTTTTTTCTGTGATTTCTCATGTTTCTCTAATACTTCCCATCAGATTTAAAAATGTGTTAATTTTCAGGTATGAAGATGTACCAAGACAAACTCAGAACATTAGATTTGAAAAACAATTCATAATCGGGATTACATCATACTGGGAAAGGGGTTTAGCAAGTATTTTTTCATGTTCTATTGGTTGGAGATTTGTCTTTCCAATAAAAACACAAATCCAGGAAAATGGAACCGATGAATATTTGTTTTTATAAAAGTTGAACCATTTGCTTTTGTAATTTTTCAACGAAAATCATAAAAGTGCAATTTCTAAACGCACTGAAATTTTAACAGCCTCTCAAACAAAGTATATAAGTAAGTATTGAACTTTTTCATGATTTTTTTTGTTAGCTTAAAAAAGTGTTCCGTTTGCTTCACTTAATCTTCAGCGAAAAATATTGTTGTTAAGCGTTTCGATATCCTTTTTTTGTTTGGTTTTTTCATTGACTTTTGGGGCAAAAAAAATAACAATGTTCCATATTCAAATGAGAGGCGACAACTATGTTGTCAACAAAAAGAAAGTTTCTTTTGATTTTATATGACCCTAAAACTCTTTTATGATCTTAGATTAAGGTTGTCAGATTGTCCGGATTTATGTGGACTTGCCCGCATATGTGACCCAAAATTTGTGGAAAGTTCGGTCCGGCTCTACTGTCTAGTTTTCCTTGAAAAAACCCGGTTTTTGCCCGGATTCATTCTCTTTATTTGTTAAATGAAACAAAAAAAAAACCAATGTTCCAAAAATCAATCATTTTCACTGAGCCATTTTTGACTTAATTCAGAGCCAAAAAATCAAAGCAGTCAATGACAACGATGCTTCTGTATTTGAAAAACTTTTGTAAAACATGACGTGGTAAAGAAGGATGATGATTTTCTTCTTTGATGATTTTCAACCTTCTAGGATTATAACTGATATGTATTAGTTTTGAGCAATCTGCGGGGGCTATCAGATGATTTTTTTTTTTCGCCATGCCTTTTAAAAAACTTTAGTTGAGTTATAATAATTTTTACACTTTTACGTTCAAAAAGCAATTTTTAATGGCAAGTTTGATCCAAGTAATCATGACTTGTGTTTGGAAGCCTAAAATACGATTTAAAATTTGCTGATGTGGTTTGATGAAAAAAAACAAACATATTTTTAAGTTTATTTTTTGAATTTTACTGAATAATTCCGTAGTTTTGATCAAAGTTGCTTGGATTTTGGGTTGAACATTTTGAAATCAAATGCCTGGATTTTTCCGATCACGTGTTCACGTGTTCATTTCTATAACGATTTCATGTTAGCTGGGACTGATAGACAAATCAAACAAAACATTAATAATTAACAAGTGATAACAAGTTGAAATATAGACGATCGCAAGAATAAGTTAGTTTTAAAATACCCAAGTAACCAAAAATTGCACAGGTACTTAATCCTGTGCATTCAAAGCTCACATTTGGCTGAATAAAAAAAACTCGAGACTTACAAAATTAGATAATCATATTTTTCTGTCGAGCTTTGTGATGAACTTCTAATGAATTTTACAGTTCCATGTGTAACTAATCAACCTTATTTTTGTTCCTTTTTTAACTCTCCCAAGAATTTTCCATTCCGTTTGCAATAGAAAAACACCTCACCAAATTTTCACTGTCGGAATGTTATGGAACAAATCTGGATAGCCAACCACTAGAAAGTTCTCTCTTTTTAAAACCTAATATTTGAAAAAATATAGAAATGAGATCACAAAAAATCAAAACCAAACTAATTTTACTCACATTCAATATCGATTTCTCTAGGTCTGTTTTGGAAAAAGTTGATTCACCACATGATGTATATAAATGTTTACATTTTGAGGCTTTGCCTACTTTGATAAGGCGGAAATTCCATGTTTATTTTAAATTCATGATAGATGATCGATAAGAACTTGAATTTTCAGCTGAGTAGAATGCTATCCAACCAAAAAGCAGAGTTGAATAAGCTTTTAAGAACCCGTCCTATGGAAATTTTGGTTACTTGGGAAGTCTTGTTAAAAGGAAAGTAATGTTAAAATTAGTTTAATTAAAGGTTCACAAATGAGTGTACAGCCAAAAAAGTAACATGAAATGTTTGAACAGGCTGACAAGTACCTGTTGTTTTTTTATCGATTTTCAAATCCAAAAAATTCATCACAGCAAATAGCAAAAAAATTATATGATATTTTATTATTTAAAAAAAAATTGACAAAATTATATGCATGTGATTTTGTTGGTTTATTATTTTTCATGAAAATCCTTACCGCAAACACCTCGTGAAATAGTAATTTTAAAACTCTGCAAGAAATCAACTGTTTTAAGGTAGGTAGCAAACATTAACCAAATTTGAAATTTTGGGGAAAATATGGTGATCTTCAGCGCAGATTGTCAGATAGTAAAAAGAATCCATATTCTTGCTTATCAATTATGAATAGATTCAGCCAAAATTATTCGCTGCCCCTGACCTAGGGGGGAACCGAGTTAAAAAAAAACCATAACTTTAATCATATCAAATACAAGAAATTTAACAAAGAAAATAGAAACAAGAAAATCGGAATTGAAGCGTAAAATATAACAGCTAATAGAGCCCCTTAAAATAGGCTTGCCAGATTCTTTCAGAAAAAAGCGGGGCATTTCTCGAAAAAAAGCGGGACACAGCCCAAAAAAGCGGGACATTTAAGAAAAACTAAAAAAAAGGTTAATTGTATAGCCAAACTTTTACGTTTACCATCAGCCACAGAAAGTACACTAAGTTTTGTTTTTAACGCCGACTTATTTCGCTCAGTTTTTCTTACATCTATTTACACAGGTTTTTTTTCCATATGCTCCGTTATTTTCCACGGTTTTCGCGAATTACAAAGTTTGGGAGAAAATATTTCAAGTCGTACATGCAAACGGTGGATTTGATACCGCGTAAAAAATCTTTGTGTAATTCGTATAAAAATTTGTTTGTTAGGCAATTTGTTTGAAAAATTGAAAACTCAAGAAAACTGCCATCTTTATATACTTTGAACAATTGACTCGAAAAGAGTGATGTATAATATGCTCCAAGAATGCTTAACTAAATGATAATCTTACTATAATGTTGAGAACTTTAGAGTTATTCAGTATTGTTTTATGGTTTTCTTTGATTGATAATTTTTCAGTGATTTATTTAGGACGAAATTAAAACTGCTGTTTTTTTTACGTTTTGGCCTACTGAGCTTCAGCCATCTTCAGAAAAACTGTATTTAAAATAGATAGAAAGTAATAAGTTTTACAATATTTTCAAAAAACTATTTACTATGCACACTATCTCGAAACTCACAACTTGTTTTGCCGCGTGTTTCCCTAACGGCCGTCTCTTAATATTTGAAATCGACGTCAAGAAAATGCTCCTAGTCAGCCGTGCGTCGTCTCGGTGTGCTTCAGGTTGGTTCGTGAGTTTCGAGATAGTGTGCATAGGAAATAGTTTTTTGAAAATATTGTAAAACTTATTACTTTCTATCTATTTTAAATACAGTTTTTCTGAAGATGACTGAAGCTCAGTAGGCCGAAATGTCAAAAAACAGCAGTTTTCATTTCGTCCTAAATAAATCACCGAAAAATTATCAATCAAAGAAAACCATAGAAAAGTGCGGTGATCAAAACCAAACAACGAAAATCAGTATTGTTTTATAAAAACTATGAAAAATGTTCTAATTTTGAGAAAAAGACGTATGTGAAAGATTTTCTGTTCATCACCGAATTCAAATTGAGACTAAAATTTGATTTTTCCCAGTGTTAGTCAGTAAACTTTGTAACAGTTTTCCAAGAAAAAAAAAGCGGGACATTTTGAGGAAAAAGCGGGACAGCGGGACATTCAACAAAAAAGCGGGACATGTCCCGCTTTTGCGGGACGGATGGCAACCCTACCTTAAAATAATGTCTCAAATAGTTTCACTCGAATATAACCTAAGGGCCCCTCGGTATTGTAGAATTTTTCCTTCATTTATGAAGGCAGATTTTCCAAAATTTTGTAGAATCTGAGAATATGATTTGGAATTTTTATGAACCAAAATCCAGAAAAATCTTGGCAAAATTCTGTTATAATTCTAAAAAAAATCAAGAATGAAATGAGGAATAATACTTCCAATTTCAAAAAATTAAAAGCTTTCACGGCAACTGGAATTCTTTTTATTAGCTTTGTTAAGATTTGAACAAACTACTGTACCTAATCATCAGTTTTTGAATAATGACTTGCAGCACAGAAAAGGTAAAACATAACAATACATCTTCCATTTGAATTAAGTCCGAATGTCTTGCACAATTGCAAGGTACATTGCTTAAAATTGGAAATTTACCGTTTTTTGTGAGGAATTAATAATACATGTTTACCTAAATTGATTTGAAGTCTTTACAAGAAATATTCCTAAATTTTATCCGAACAATATCAGAGCAAATGCCTGGAATTGTTAAAATTTAAAAAAAAAATACATGAAGAACTTGAAGAGAAGCATTGGAAATCAATGGGAATTTTTATTTTTAAATAAAACCGCACAATGAGTATGAGTACGAATAAAGAAAAAATATTGTTAGCTTTTTGATTGTTATTGAAAATTGCGATAATCAATTGAAAAAAATATTTAAGTTGCTTACATTGGCCCAATCGACCGTACTGAGGTTCTTTTTTAAATTTTCATTTAAATTTCTATCTTTGATAAGAAATTCAAATTGATACGTTTTCACTTCAAGTTCATACTATTGATTATGATACACATTAATTTTTAAATACTTGTTGCTAAAGTTAATATTCTGAATTCAGCATATCATTTTCCAATTAATGATTCTCAAATTGTTGTCAATACAAAGAAAGATAAAATTAATTGACTTTTCCAAGCCTTATGTTTGTTATTTATGTTGGTAGGTTTTCTTAATTTTGGGAACTCGAGATCTTTATTGAAACTTCTAAACTCATCTGATATTTTTTTATGCTAACTGATTTTGTGTTTTGAACATGTAATCTACACTCTGATTTAATGTTTTCAAATTGGTTTTGTCACATTTAAACTAGCTTTTTGATATATTTTCTGTTTCCAATAATTCATGTGAAATTTGAAATCCGCATCACTTTTTTTTAAATTTCAACACATTACATCAAAATATTTTTTTTTGTGTTTATGAATATGAATTTCAAATAAAATTTATATTTTAGAATAAAAATTTAGTTATTCTTTCTTTAGCTCTGATTGTACCTTTGTTTCTCTAGTTTGTGTATGAATTGCATTTGTAATTTTTTTCTTTAATATTGATTTAAAAATATTATTTTTTTAAAATTTGGATTCCTAATCTGAAATCATTAGATATGTTACTTCCAAATTATTATGAGGGAAATATCTATCCTGCTTTCGATGAAGCACATATCAAGCTATCAACGGTGAAATAAAAATATTTTAACATCTGTTTTTGATTTTTTCCTTACTATAAAGTTTTAGTTGCTGTTGGAGTTATTAAATATAAAACGAATTGGGTTTGGAAAATTGACAGCTCTTATAAGAGTTTTAATTTTGAATAAGTTGGCATATTAAAATAAAATGATCTGTAGTGGTCCCTCGAGAAAAATTGCCCCGAGCCCCCCGATGGCTTAATCCAGCCCTGACCATGCATCTGAGATAATTAAGTGATGTTAGCATACTGAGCTTTTAAAGCTAAGCGTAAAATCTCGAAATGGTTCGCAAGAGCTCTTCAAAGTATTGCAGGAACCCGTAATCTTTAACATGTTTAACAAGACATTTCCAATACCTTTAACATTTCAACATTCCGTCTCAAGAAACGCATTCCCAAAGCTTCCTTGAAGCTGCCTAACTGATAAATTATTCTAATCCTCTTCTGTTTGACTCACACATGTTGAGCACGAAAGCGTAAGGTGTTACCGGAAAAATAAAAGAATGTTGACATGGATATGTCAACAACTGTTGGTTTTATTCCCTCTCCAACCTCACACATACCCAAAAGAAGGGTAGAAGAATCAGGAACAATTTTTCAATTTAAATTTCTTATGCATAAGCACGAGAATTCACTTTGGCAAGCCACCATCATCCCCGGAATGCCTGCCTTTTTTTTCCTCGGAATTCCATTGAAGCAGCAGCCACTAATGGAAGGCAAATATGCAGTTTGATTGTAGGAAGGAATAAAATGGAGAACGACAAACAGGTGTTTGGTAGGTTGAAAGGACCAAAAAAAAAGGCGAATATATTTACATTGATATTGATTTTGGAACTTGTGGAACGCCAATCTGAAATACATATGCAAAACAGGTTGGGTCAGGAACCGACGACTTCTGAGGAAGAACAATGACTTCACGACCTGTCAAATGTGGAACGGAAAATCTTTGAACACAATCCGAGCAGAATGTATATGTTTACTTCTCCGAAGAATTCAGACGGATGATCGGATTGTTCATGGATCAACAGAAATTAGCTCAGCATGTTGCAGTTACAGTTGATGCCATTCTTAAATTTGAGAAATTTTAACAAGATTATGTTGCCTGCTTTGATTGTGATTAAGAAATTGAAGCAAGCTGTGCGTTTGCTGTGTTTTACCAAACTTCTACGCCTGCTATGTTACCAAGCAAATCTGATGATCAAATTTTCACGATTTTGAATGTTAATCAGACTTAAATTTGTGAATAAAAAAGGTAAAATTTTACTAGTTTTCGATTATTTTATTACAAAAACTTTACTAGTAGAAAAAAATAATTTCAGCATTTAATGCTGCTTGGAAAGGACTGAAAAAGCATCAGTTGAAATGCGACCTATCGGATGGAGAGAGATTAAACATTTAGCAGTTAACCCAATGACCTAGCAATAGGTTACGTTTGGTCGATTGAGTATTGATAGAAATCCGATAACGAATGATATATCTTCTGTCACGAGGTAAAAAGCGTGGCATCCAGTTCATTGCACATCGCAATCTCTAAAGTCGGCGATTGATTGTTTGTTTTAATGTTTGGATTATTGAGAGCAAGTTTGAAAATTTTATTAAAAGTTACCTTTTGGAAGTTTTGAATTTAAATTTAAAAAGCTCAGGAATGAGGGCCAACCAGTGGCGTTGGAAGAACCGACTTATGGGGGGGGGGGGGAGTTTGGTGATTGATTTTTATTCAAGATTTTTGCCCAACAATGCACAAATAAAAAAAATTAAAACACATTATGTTTGTAACTAGATATATGATTATTCTTTTTATGTAGGTACTTTAACATTACCAGTTTTCGTATTAATCGTAACTTTAGAAAATTTTGTCTAAACCTTAAAGGTGAGCTGATTTTTTTTAATGAAACCTTCAGTAACAAAATATGGAATTCGTTTTATCGATGGTTAGAATCTTCGATTTTTTTTCAAAAATCTGTTAGATCAAACTTATTGAATTTGAGCATAAAATCAAGTTTTTCAGAGCCTCCAATTTCTTAAAAAAAATATTTATTCTGTACTTAAATCAAATAAGACCAATCTTCCAAACTCTTGCGAATTCAAAGATTTTAACTTTTGATGAAAATAAATCAAATTTTCAAAAAACAAGTAAGAGTTCCAAAATTTTAGGATCAAATTTTAGTGATGCAAACTTGAAATTTTTTTTTATATTTTGGCCTGAAACTTGGCTTTAGAAAAACTGCAATATTCAAATGTTGAACAATACACTTCACAATTTTGTGCGGATGTTTCTAGTGTGCGAATGTTTCTTCAAAAGCATATGTTCCATAAGGAATCAATTTCATTATGAAAATCTTGTGGATGATTTTTTTTTAAATAAAATTTTCCATAAAACAAAACTTTGAAAATATACTCAAATTCTTCCCAAGCAACCAAAAGTCACATATTTACTTGAATGAAGGCATTGAAAGTAACATATTAGCTGACAAAGAGAATCAACTGCCCAATTCCCTTTAGCGAACTAAATGTACTCATTAATAAACTTGAAAGTTGCAAAAGTGATTAATATGTACGTTGTTTGTGACTTGTTTTGCCCAATTCCCATTAGTGAACTATATGTGCTCATTAACGAACTTGAAAGCTGCAAAAGTGATCTATACGTACGTTATACGGGACTTAAGTCACATAAAGGGCACAAAAGTGCCCAATACGAGATTTGGTAAGTCACATAAAGGGCACAAAAGTGCTCAAACGGGATTTGATAAGTCACAAAAAGTGCATTGATGTGCTTTCAAAACCAAATCACCTCTTCGAGTTTTAGTTTCAGTTATAACAACATCTAGGCGTAGCCTCGTGGTAGCTTGTTCGATTCTCACCACGAAGGTCGGGGTTCGATCCCCAAGCGGGGCAAGTTTTTTTTCAATAAGTAATTTTGTACATGAGTGACCATTCTGATGCGATATATGTAGGAAATGTAGGTAGGAAGCAATTGATCAATTTGTTGAGTTTGAAATCCGGCGCGTGGCATCATGGCGGCACCGGTACAGAACACAGTCAATAATCAAGAGAAGGTGATATGAACCGAAGCCAACGGTTCAGTTGAGATAGAGAGAATTTTTTTTCCTCATTTTGCGATTTTTTGGAAGCTGAATTAAGAGGCCGCTGGAAGCTGAATAGAAGATCATTAAACTTGTTTTGGAACTTGAAAGTATCAATTAGAACTTAAATTTTGAGCTGCATAGAACGTACTTCATATCAATGATGGGGCTGAGTAAGCGTTTTTGTACCTGTTTAAGAGACTTTTGGTTGCTTGGGTTCTTTATTTTTATTATTTTAAGCTAAGTTGTGTTGATCAAAAACTTGAGATCTAGAAATTGAATTGACAAGTATATTTTTAGTGCATGATCTCTTGAATTCCTCAAAAATTTTATGTTGATTGTAAAACTCATTTACGAGCTAAATCTTTTTTTCTGAATTTTGAATCTGCATTCTGAATCTGAATTATGAATCTGAATTCAAAAATTGAATTGCGAATTTCGAATTTCTATACGATTTCTGGATTGTACATAAAAATACGATGTTACGATGACTTAATTCCAGATCAGAATTTTTATTGATAATTTTTAGAGTCCTCATTCAGGAATCTTTTATTCAAAATCTGTAGTTCTGGTTTAATATAAATTCAACATTTTAATTATTTATATTCAAACTTTATTGCGAATCTGAATTAAAAAAAAAATTATTTTGTATCGCAATTAAGAATCTTCTAATGTTTGAATTTCGTGTGAGAATTAGGTTCAAGAACTTCGAATTCAGTTATAAAACATATTTTTTTCTTTTTTCCATATTCGAAAAACTATTATCAAAATATTGAAAATGCAAATGATTTTCAAAAATCATTATTCAAATTCTATATGAAAGTTCCATCCAAATTTGAACCAAGGTTTCGAAGCATTCAGCTCTTCATTTCTAGTTTCCTATGATTATTCGTGAATTTCTATGAGCAAGTGAGAAACTTTTAGAAAACTGTAACAGAATTTTGAAATTGGGGTGGGTTTTAGAGGTTTTGGCATTATTTAGTTTTAAGTCTAGTTTGTTACTCTTGAATTACTTAATTATGAATTTCAAAATTTTTAGTGTAGAGTAGAACACTTCGCTTGCTTTTAAGGAACCTCATGGCGGGAGGGGAGGGGAGGTTTAAGCCCCAAAACCCCCCCTCCGTACCGACGACCATGGGGCCAACTGTAAATCCAACTTGTCAAAAAAACTTTCTTTAAAAAGTCATAGAAAATTAAGTCTGTTTTACATTTTTCTTAATAAAAATAATCAATCTAATTTTCCAAAACAAAATAAAAAATCCCAAATTTTTGTTGACATTTTGAAGTTTTCGGAAAATTTTGAGAATACGAACAAAATTTTAAAAAAATCTGTGAAATCTGTGCATATGACCATAATTCTGTGTTCTGTGACACAGAATCTGCTGTAAATACTTGAACACAAACTGAGATTCAATATAAAGCTAAAAGTTGCAAGATTCCTAAGGGATATTATAATCTCGATTCAATTGCAACAAAATCTTTTTTTAATGTTTTTTAAATTTATTATTTTATGTTATTTATTTGTTTTTTTTTAGGAAGAGTTACCTTAATGGATTAAATTCCTATAAAAAAGGAAAGAAAATCTTTTTTTTTTGGTTTTTTTTTGCAGGAAAGTGTTCATCGATTTCCTTTCAATTACTTTTGGACCTTCAATCAATTAACATTATTATAGACGCCTCCAGAGCACAAGTGACCAAATTACGTTCCTACCTACCCACATTTCAGCCGTTTATCCTTTTTGATTAATGAATCTCGATCGACCGTTCGCTGGGCGCTGCTGCTGCTGGGAAAAATTATGTTCATACGCCAAAACAATCACTCCGCCACTGATTCGCCATTTAATTTATATAGTTGGTATTTCAATTAATTTATGTGCGTGCAATTACTTCTGACCGGTGCAACCCAAATTTATTGGGTCACCTCTGGTGTTTTTTTACCTTCTCCTGTGCGTTTATTTTTTTCCCCTCAATTTGGTTTTAAGTTTTATTTTCGGACAGTGCTGGTGATGATCGTTGCTGATGATGATGATAATGATGACGATAATTATGGTCAATTTGTTTGCTTAAGCTGCTGGATTTTTCAACTGTTTTATGAAAAATTTAAATTATGCATTTTTAGATTGAATCTTTCTCGATTGTTTGTTTAAGCCACCTGATGTATTTCTAGGTTTTTTTTCATAACCCTCCCTGCTCTCACACATTTGCTTGAGCTACGTGTTGCTGTAAATAATTGAGTTCCTCTAAAGTGTATTTTTATTTGTTAGTGTTAAGGCTAGTTAGTAAAGTTTTTTTCCCCACGAAACAAAAAAAATCGCCGTATTTATTCATGAGCATCGAATCGTTTATTTATCAATTTCGATTGTCGACTTATAATTAGCTAATACCGGATATCATACATAATTGCGATTTGTATAAATAATTACCTCAATGAAAAGTTCCAACAGTAGGATTTATGTTAATTCATACACGACCGATTTCCCTGGTTTAATTTTGTTGTCCCTCTGTGTTTTTTTTTGTGTTTTTGTTTTTATTTCACATCCGAAAGCTTAACGAACGGTTTCGAATATCAAACAGGCTTCTTTTTTTTTTTTAATTTTTCCAATCGATTAAGCCGCTTCGAAGTTTTTAATTATCACATCACCTCGCCACCGACTGCTAATCATTGCTACAACACATATCTATGTATTATCTGGTTACAGGGGCAATATCACAAGCGATTCACCTGGTATCACAATGTTCGCCTCAATCAGATTCAATCGCAGCCGGTAATTCTCATTCTCATTCATAAATCAGTGAATGTTTGTTTGGTTTTAATTTTGTGTGAGAATTTTTGCTCAATTTTCTGTGTTTTCAGCTTAATATTCACTTAATTGACTGATCCTACCAAATTTTGAAAGAAACAAATAATCAAAATGTATCACAAAGCAAGGCTAATTTGTTTAAAAATACTTAAAAAATAGTGGCTTCAAAGACTGTAATTGGAAAATACACATTTTTGAGTTTGGATGATTAACAACCAATTATTTCCATATTAACAATTAGTTATTGATTACAGTAAACTTTGCAGTAGTTTTTTATCGAAAATATTAGGATTTCAAGTATATCTTTGAAGTCACACTTTCATTCAGCCAAGAGGTTTTTCAAACCATCTTTTGATCATCAGTTAAAATATTATGTTTTGCAAACAGGAACAGAAATTCTAAAAATTTCTATCGTCTGGTTTGAAAACTCATCACTTAATAGGAAACTTACTGAAAAAAATAAAAATTTAAAATACAACAAATAATTAAATCTACTTAAATGCATAGTTTTTGCAGCGAGTTTTCGAGTGGTTGACTGTTTTTTACTCAGACTGGATAATTTTCGAATATTTCATCATAATTTTCATTCCACATTTTATGGTTCATGACGAGGAATTTCAATGCTTCAGTTGGAAAGCTACCGATTGGATGGAGAGAGATTAAATATTCAGCAGTTAACCCGATGACCTAGCAATAGGTTGCGAATGGTCGATTGAGTATTGATAGAAATCCGATAACGAATGATATACTGTCTGTCACACAGCAAAAAGTGTGCCATCCAGTTCATTGCAGATCAAGTCTCTAAAGTCATTGATTGATTGTTAAAAGTTAAAAGTTTTTATTTAAACCTACTAATAGTTTTTAGGATTGCACTGAAAAATAGAATAAAATTCAAAGATTTGGCAGCAAACTTAAAGGTTACAAACATATGATGTAAAGTGTGCAACCACTGTTATAAATGATATCTTCAGCAACCAATGGACGTAAATGCAGCTGTGGGGAGCTGAAGCTGAGTTGTTTCAGTGTTTTCGATTTGAGAGTGGCTCCAAAGACTTTTCTCTAGCGCATCTGTGTTTCTGGAAAAAAAAATGGAAGCTATCTGTTCTACATTTCACTGCTTTGCCCAATCAATGTTTTCTATGACATATTGGTTAACGAATTGAAAAAACTCCATTTTAAGAAACAGTATTAGAAGAACCGATTATCAAATGAAAATTGCTTCAAAGTGTTGGAAATTTGAGGTTAGATAGCAATTCGGTTCTGTTCAGCCTTTGATGATCAATTTCCTCGTAATACCCCAAACAGCTTGCCAAAAAAATCTTCCGGCAAAATAATGCTTTGTAAAATGGCGTCTCATACAAATTTAGCACCAGACCAGTTTCACAAACTATGGAGACAAATCGATGTTTGATTGATCTTCAAAATCCTTACCTGAGATTATTTGCAATGAGCGTGAGAGCCATGTAAACAACTTTTTCAACTTTTTGGATACCTTAGAGCAAGTTCACTGGTGTTGGGAAAAAGTGGTAGAAATTTTGTCACTTTTTGCACATTTTGAAAATTTTGCCATGCAAAAACATTTTCAAGATCTGTGGCCTTCAAGTTTTATAACAACACGTGTTGTAGTTTGACATGTTGTGATGCAAAAATAGCAATATTTCTATCACATGCGGCTGAAATAGAACAGTTCTGTAAAAAATACAACGCCCAAGGATCTTTTTTTGATTTTTTTTTTTAACATTTTTTCAACATTTTTTAAAATTTTCAAAATGTTAAAATTTCTAACACTTTTTCCCAACACCAGTGAACTTGCTATTATAAAATGTTTAAACCTAAAATAAGAAGAGTGCGGCCATTAGTACACTTGTGAGCGGCGATTGGAACAAGCAACATGTGCGAGCGCGGCCATTTGTACACTAACACTTTTTACAAATTCGCGTTTTTTTGTGACGTATCAATGAAAAATTAAAGTACCTTGAAACGGGGTAACATTGATCACCCGGGGTGGCTTTGATCAACATGAAATTTTTTCACTTAATCATCAATAACTACAAGTCTAAAGTTAAAATATCACAATTTTTTTCTACGTTAAAAAACCTACATATTGAGTTTCAAATAGGGAGAAACTTGGTTTGTTTTTTGAAAATTTCAAATGTTAGAAAAAATTATATTTCAAAAGTTTGAAATATCTATTTATTCAAAGTCTCACAAACAAACACCCTTCCTGATGAAAACAAAGCGTTTAGAAGCAGCAGGTTGATTTATGTGAGAGTTCAACGTTTTGTCTTAGTAAATTGATAGTTTTGGTGTAGTTTTTGTTGTAATTTGAGCATGAATTGTTGATATTAAAAAAATCGGGACGTTTTCCAAGGGTAAGTCAGTCTAGGAAAAAAAGGCTAGAAACCCTATCAAATGTTATAGTTTGGAGGAAAAAAAAAAAAGTAAAGAAGAATAGTGCTAGGGCCGAGAAAATTGAATAAAGGCAAAATTTCATTTTTTATGTAGTTAAAATTGTATAAGTAATCATAAAAAATTTAGCCCCTTTATTCATGCATCATCAAGTTGTTTTTAACCTTTTTTTTGAAGATATTTTGCTCAAATCGACCTTCATCAGATTCGATATCAAATAAGCAATTAAAAATTGCTTGAAACTTGTTTCGACATGATTTGTCCCAAATTTTACAGGCTTCCAATCTCGACTCAAAGCATTAAAAAAATGGAAAGAAATAGAAGGAAATTGAGATAATCGATTTTTTTTCATTAAAAACTCAATAGAATCTTCGAACGAATATTCGTTAGGCCGAATAATTGAATATGTCTCAGATTTATCTGTGAAAAATGCCAAATAATTTTCATGCTCTTTAAGCATTTTTAAGTATTGGGCCTTTATAGTCAATTGGACTTGTGTTTGTTTTTTTTTAAAGTTATTTAAAATAGTTGAGAGTCCAAAAGGGGTAGCAAAAATTGACCTAGGCATCAGGAACTAGAAAACTAATTCATATAAATTGAATTTGTGCAAACAACGATGAATGAATGATTTCGAACATTTGTTAGTACTTCCACACCTAGTCTGATTTTCCAAAAGTACACATTTTCTCTTAATGGATGGTCTCCCAAAATATGTTTTAATTACTGTTTTGATTATGTTTCAATCTCGACGGTAGTTCATTGGAAACATCACAAACTCTGCATGTAAACTCAACACTGAACTTGTCCTAAACGCACCAGTTGCCAATCTAATTCCTTTATTCTGTAGGGGAGAATGAGAATACTTGATCCCTGGGGATACTTGATTCCTTTTCCTGATCGTTATAACTCGAAACAGGAAAGTTTTAAAAATATCAAATGATCTAGAAAAATGTGCCAAACAGAACAAAATAACAACGCTGATATCTCAAAAAAATTTAAAAAAAAAATTAATTTTCGAGTTATTGAACTTTGTTTTAATAATTTTACAAAATGTGATTTGAAGATCTTTTTTAACACTTTAAAATTTTTCTCACATGAAAAAATTACTATAAAAATATTTATTCTCATATGTCAGTCGTTAAAGTAGGGTAACGGACTTATTTTGGACCGAAGACCAAGTTTTGGACCACCTTATTGTCTAGCTCTCTTATAAAATAAGAAAAAAATAAAATAAAATATATAACTCGCCGTCAAAAAATGCAAAAGTCGGCTAGTTGTCAAATTTTCCCAAAAAGATATGATGAAAATAAGAAAAGGAGATCAAGTATCCCCATTCTCCCCTATTGTTTCTAGTGATTTGAGAAGTTTGTCAAAAGTAATATAATGTACAATACTTCCATGATCTAGTTTAGAGATTGCCAATGATTTGAGAAGGGCGAGTAAAGTTTCTCTATTAGGACCTAATATCCTGATTATCCGTAAACAATTGTTTGAGCTTTTTCTTAGATGTTCTAAGTCAATGTCTCATTTAAATTTTTATTTCAAACAACATATCTAAAAACTTATGGGATTCAACATACTCTAGATTTTGATTGTAAAACACTAAGGATAGCTTATGAATACATCAGCAGCGTCGACAAAAATGTAACGAAAACAAAGGTCTTGGTGGAAAAACGGAAGCCAGTATGCGCACACCATTTTTCTAGATTTGCTAAAGTTTCCTGAAGTTTTTCTTGAACTACCTCTAAAGATTTACCAGCTACGTAAGCTACTGCATCATCTGCAAATATTAAACTTCTAGCATGAGGAAAAAAACTAGTATTCATTGAATTGCAAAAGGGTTGTACTTAAAACTAATTCTTGTGGTAATCCATTATTTTGTTTGAAAGACGATGATAAATGATTTCCTATTCAGACTTGAAAGCTATGATCTTCTAGAAAGTTGTTGATAAAGTGCAACATATTTCCTATGACATCTATTTCGGAAAGAGTTTGAATTATTTGTACTGTCCACGTCAGTCCACTTCTTGTATCGATGAGTGTAATGTTACTAAATTTTCCAAAGTATTACGAATTTTTCGAAAGCCGGACTGTGTTGGATCAAAAAATTAACTACTTTCTAGAAACCATTGCATTGGAGTCTTCGATTCACTATTTTTCCATTAATTTGGCAAATTGTCGTTTAACACACCATGAGTACATTTTACTCATTGCGTTTTACAGGACAATTTGTAACCAAAATACAATCTTTGAACAGCCATAACTTTTTTGTTTTAAGTCCAATCGAGTTGCAATCTTCAGGTGAAATGTTAGTCTTAATTGAAATTTTAATAAAATCTCCATAATGAAGCAATCGATTGGTAAAGAGAAAAATGTATGATGAAAAACCAGTTTTTATGCTTCTTTAGAACACTTTGTCTCAGAATCCCTTTCACACTTGAGATTCAGTGCAACCCCTTCCTGTAGTCCGATTCCGCTCAAATTTGGCATATGGCCTTCTGATAACTTCTTTAAACCATCAAAGTCTTTTTTTGCAAGTATTTTGATTTTAATGTAGGTATTTATTAAGACAAATTTGATAAATTAAATAAAAAATATTCTAATTGTGATTTTTATTAAGCATTGAACCATAAATAGCTTTTCACACGATGATACAAACAACATGCTTTGTTTAGCAAAGTTTAAGTGCACAAAAATCCGCATCTTTTGATGGCATTGGTATCAAAAATATTTTACGCTTGGTACACATTTTGGTCAGTTGAATTCAAAATTTTTTGACCTAAAAAATTTTTTTTCTTGGAAATAGCTTGCTTGTTTTACATTTTGACACAAATTTGGTTCCTTTTTCATTTTTCACGTGTAGTATTTAATTTTTAATAATTTTTGGACCCAGAATTTATTTAAATCAAATCTTTTGAAAGTGATCGCGAGTGATGACTTTTTTCAAAGATCGCGCTTGCGGAACCTCTAAACATATTTTTTTCAGTCGGCCTCATACAAAAGTTTGTTCTGCACATTCTAATCTACCATTTTGAGGGTGAGCCCCCAGATTCCCAGAAGTTATGCAATTTTGGGACACCCTACTGTACAAGAAGCAAAAAAGTGGGGTAAAATGGCCCATGCCATTTTTTCTCAAAAATATGCCTACCTAAAGGGTGTGTCACATCAAATTGCATCTCGGAAAAACGCTGCAGAAGTTCGCTCAGTAGACCGATCCTTTTGAAAATTTTAGACAATAAAATGAAAACTACTAAACAACTTTTGCCATTTTCTTTTTATTCATACTTCGAGCCCAAGCCCTTATGCCTTCCTCTTTACCCCGTCCATAAGGTTCTGTTCAACGTCAGGTTGTAGTTTTTTTTAAACAGAAATCCATTTTCTCTTGAAGTCCGCCTCCAATTTGACAACTTTTGGGTTCTTCCGGAAGGGCTGCTTCATAATCGCCCTATATTTCTCTATTGGACGAAGCTCCGGCGCGTTGGGCGGGTTCATTTCCTTTGGCACGAAGGTGTAGACACTCCTTAAGGTAAACCTGCCCGTTTACCGTGTCGGTCGTCACGAAGGGGGCGCTTCGCTTTCCGCAAGAGCAGATCGCTTGCCACACCATGTACTTTTTGGAAAACTTGGATAGTTTTTGCTTGCGAATCTCCTCCGGAACGATGAATTTGTCCTCTGCGGTGAAGAACAACAGGCCCGGCAGCTGGCGCAAGTCCGCTTTGACGTAGGTTTCGTCCTCCATTACCGGATAATGCGGCTTCGTCATCATTTTGGTGTACAGCTTCCGCGCTCGCATCTTCCCCACCATATTTTGCCTTTCGTCGCGGTTAGGGGCCTTCTGAACCTTGTATGTACGCAAGCCCTCCCGCTGCTTGGTCCGCTGGACGAGTGAACTTGACAAATTCAGCTTTTTGGCGACTTTCCGGACCGAACTTCTCGGATCACGCCTAATCTGCTTAACTACGCACTTGTGATCTTTTTCACTGACGGAGCATCCATTTTAGCGGTTCTTCACCTTCCGGCGATGGTTAGGTTCTCGAAGGATCGTTTTAGTACTCTGCTGACCGTGGATTGGACAATTCCCAGCATCCTACCGATGTCCCGATGTGTCAACTCCGGATTCTCGAAATGAGTGCGCAGGATTAATTCACGACGCTCTTTTTTCCAAATTTGCGAAAAATTGACAGTGAAGCATGGCCAACGTGATCTATACACTCTCATCTGATTTTAAACGAAAGCTGAAGAAATAACTCCTAAAAATTAAATTTCTACAGCGTTTCTTCCATGATGCAATTTGTTGTGACACACCCTTGGCTTCGAATGATGTTTCTCTTGATTTCTATTATGACAAATAACCCTTTCTATCACGCTAAGGTGAAAAGATCACTGAAACGACTTTAATTCTGAGAAACAGAAGGACTAGTCTAATCTGTGTTAAACTTGTCATTTTCCATAGTTGACAAACTTCTTGCAAATTTTCAATACAAATACTTCCAAGTTATCAGAAATTTATTTTTTCAAAAAAAAAATGTAAATAAGTATCTATAAGTTAGGCTTTGATGAAAGTGTAAAAAAGTCCAAAACTCTATGTATCATAAATTAAACAGATCAAACGATCATAAAAATGGGTCAGTTATCAGGACTATCAAGCTCTAGGCGAAAAAAATGAGCTCCATCATATGACTCAGAGAAAAAAAACTAGACCAAATTCCCCAACAATTTAAACAGAGTTGCAGAAGCCACATTGCGACTTTTGTTTCCAAAAGTAAAAGCAGAAAAGTGAAGGAAAAAAAAACTCCCGGCTGCTGTTGAGAGTTTTTCCTCAGAAAACACGAACGAAGAACCGTCAGCTGCATCGGTTGGTTGGTGTCGACGAGTCAGAACAAACGAGAGCGTCAGAAGTTAGGCGGATACAAACGGAAACAAAAAAAACGAAAGGTTTGAAAACTTTCCAACAAGCTCGAGGAACACGATTCATCCACAAACAACAATATTTTTGCTGGCGCTTTTGCTACTCCATTGCGGAGCTGTATTATAGTGGGTATAATCTTAACCGGGGGAAAGTTTTGTGCTAGTTGAGTTTGGTTGAATTTTTTTTTCTTTCATAGTTTTGAACATTGGAACATTAAAGGGAAAGCGAGGATGATGGTAACTATAGAGTAGAAGAAGAAAATTTGTAGGAACTTCATAAAGCCGATCGACGAACTATTTCCGGACAGCTATGAGGTTAATATTTCCACAAGTTTCGCTAAGGGTATGAATTCGAAAGTGTTTTAAATACATCTTCAGAACTAAATTCTTTTCTTAACCATTCGAAGCTACTTCACAATCATCATATCCTGGTTAAAATCTTTTAATAAAAACCGTTTAAAAATCTAAAAATATAATGGGTCATCCGATTTCACCTGCTAGTTTTGCTCGGAAGCCGAACCTGACGGCAGTCGCTAAAGTCGCCGTGACCCCAAAAAAAGAGCCATTTCTCCGTCTCCGGGGAGACATTTCCATGCCAGTCACCCAGCCAATATCGGTTTAGCGTGACTTGAAAAATTAAAACGCTACCATATCATAAACTCTCTTTCCCTCATCGCCTTAAACAAGAGAACCTGGTTTGGTCCGGTGCAGATTGTGGAATAAATTAATCGTATAACATGGCACACGGTAATGAATCCGTCATGTCCTCATAAAACTGTCGTGTCGTATAAACTTCGCTCGGTGTGCTCCGCCAGTTTTCGGTCCTGGGTCGATTTGTCCTCCCTGGCAAAGAAAGCGATCCAGGCTGCTGGTCCTTTGACCGGGGACTGGAAAATTCTACCGGGAGCTACCTCCTACGCTACATACTCCTCCTCCTCCTCCTCTAGAAGGGTATGGTGTGAGATTGCTCAGGTGAATTCATCGTTCAACGACCGGCAGTCGGCTCAGTGTTGTTGTTGGTCATGCATGTGCCTTTTATTGGCAGTTTCGAAGTGGGGCGAGGGAATTTGGACTTCACCGTCCTCCTTTTTTCTCTCTTTCGGAAGTCCACTTCACCTTTTTACGATTTGGCTACGAGCAGGATATGAGGCTTATTGCATGGCAGTTGGGTCGGTCATTCAGGTTGAATGAAAAATAAAACCATCGGGAACCATGTGGGTATTAAGTTAAGGTTGCCAGAATGTTTTCCATTCCCATCCGGGCCTAGCAATTCCGGGCATTTTTTCAAAAAAACCTGGCAAAATCCGGGCATGGATTTTAATTTTTCAAATCCAAAAACCGGGCAAAAACCGGGCAAAATTCAGGTGTTATTATATACAAAAGCAAAGAAAAAATGGAAAAAAATTAAATTAATATTTTATTAATGCAATTGCAGACTTCCAAAAACTTTTTGGAACACTAAAATATTTAAAGGTTTATAAAAAATCAGCAAAATTATTTGAAACAACCGTTGAAAATTTCCATGCCGTGAATCGATTTTGCTGAAACTTATTTAAAAAAAATTTTTTTTTGTAGGGAAATGAATCCAACTTAGATGAAATTTCAGGGACTAGATAAGAGAAAAAAAAAACTTACTCAAAAACTTTGTTTTTTTTTGGCTTCTTTGTGAAAAAATCCGGGCAATATCCGGACTTTTTTCACGATATCTGGGCAACCGGGCCGGACCGGACTTTCTCGAAGTTTTGCATCAAATATCCGGGCAAACCCGGATAAAACCGGGCAATCTGGCAAGCTTATATTAAGTTGGTCGTTCGTTCCGGGAGTGAAAAAACTCTCCTTGTTGGTAGACCGAAAAAAACAGAAATAATAAAAGGTTGATCCCAAAACGGTTCTGCTTTACTGTTTGCTCACCTTGAAAATGGGACAATGAATAGGCTGCCCAACAACAAACATACATACAAGTTGGCATAATTTGCGGTTCCATAAATCATCCATAAACTCTGTTTTGACCTCGGAGTCAGGCTACCCGGGCTGGATCCTAGAACCCGAAAGCTAGCCATCCCGGCAGGTTCCAGGATTCCGGGAACGCACGACAACAAAATGTTTGCGTTAATTATGTTTGCTGGTTGCGTTGTTTCAAAATGGAGCGGTGCTGTAATCACAGTTGTGGTAGAAAACAAAATTGAGGGATTTCCAGCAGCTTTAAACAGGAGAAGTGAATGAACCGCAAGAATTTAATATTGATATGGGTTTTTAATAGCGTATTTTAATAGGCCATTGTTTCATAATAACAGAGAGTGAGTCTGTGCCATATTTTGCTGTGTACGTTTTTTTTTTTGATAAAATTTGATATCCTAAGACCAAATCATCATTTTTATATTGAACAAACCCGCATGGGCTATAATTTGTTTACTTCGCTCAAATGATGTTCACACATAAAATGCATATAAGTACCAATAAGTGCCAATTGGATTTAAAATGTGTTTAATTGAAAAAGCAGATATAAAAAAATTATGTTCAATCAAATATTAACGATGATGCCGAGGTTAAAACAAATAAAAATTATATTGATTAATTGAACTAGGATCCCTATAAACATCATTAGGAATCAACCTAAATGGAAGTTTCACTATGGTTGTTGGAGCTTCTGAATACTCTTTAAATTTGATTCGATTCACCCCATGAAGAGCGTGCTAAGGAACATTCTGTTGTTTTGTTTTTTTTTCTATCAGACCAACCAGACGGCTCCTTAGAAAAGTCTCTGGAGCCACTTTAAATTTCATTATTTTTCTGACAGTGGAAACTACCTTCTCGTTTTGAAAATTTCTGAACATCAGCCTCAATCAATTTTATTTATTTATATATTTTAATTCAATCATCTGACAATCTCGCCTAGACTGCTTCAGTTCTAATCGACCATAACGGTTTCCAGAATTGATCGGACTACCGAGTAGTAGAGAGGTTGCAGACAGTAGGGGTCACGGAATTCATTGGAAATCTTGGTGATGCAGCCAAGATTTTTATTGGCCTTAGTAATTATTGCCGAGTAGTGTTCACGAAAAGTCAATTTTTCATCTATTTTTTTAAAAAGACTTAGATTTTATTTGATGGTAAAAAAAGGGTGATACGGTCAAAATTTGGTCCAGGGAAAACGCGTGTAAATCGGTGAAATCGTTTATTTAAAAAATCAAATTAAATTTCTTTTTCAAGTTTAATTAGTATAAAATTCAGGAAAAATATCCAGTTAGGCTTCCGCTTTCCCAAATCCGAATTGCCGGGCCTTACGCTTAACCCCTGCCATCAGCCACCTTGTCCACCTTCTTTGCCGCAGAAAGCCAGTTTGCCTTGAACTGCTGCTCGTCCTTAGCAGTTTTTTGGTCTTCTTTAGGTTCCACTTGACAATAGCCCAGTATTGGGCGGAGCTCTGGCGGGTTGGGAGGGTTCTTGTCCTTGGGAACCACCTGCACGTTGTTGGCGGCGTACCACTCCATGGCCTTTTTACCGTAATGGCAAGATGCCAAATCCGGCCAAAATAGTACGGAACAACCGTGCTTCTTCAGGAAAGGCAGCAGACGTTTATTCAAACACTCTTTCACGTAAATTTCTTGGTTGAAAATTCCGGAAGCTATGAAAATGCTGCTTTTCAAGCCACAGGTACAGATGGATTGCCAAACCAGATATTTCTTCGCGAACTTTGACAGTTTCATGTGCTTGAAAATATCTGCTACCTTTCCCCTTCCTTTTTGCCCTATAAAACTCCTATCCCAGAAGCTGCTTGTAGTCGGCTTTGACGTAGGTTTCGTCGTCCATTACCACGCAGTCAAACTTCGTCAGCATCGTCGTGTACAGCCGTCGGGATAGCGCTTTGGCCGTCGTATTTTGTTTATCATCGCGATTTGGAGTCACTACCTTCTTGTAAGTCGATAGTCCGGCTCGTTTTTTGGCTCGATGCACGGTTGTAGACGATACACTCAGCTTATTTACGGCATCTCGGAGAGAGAGCTTAGGTTTTCGCTTGAAACTACCGGCAACGCTCTTTGTCGTCTCAGCGGCTTCCGGTTTTCGATTTGCCCCCGATCCAGACTTCATGGCTGTCGACAAACGTTCCCCAAACACTTTAATTACAATTTTTTAACGGTTGATTTGGCAACTTTTAGCGATTTTTCCAGCTTTGCGTGCGAGTAGTTCGGATTTTCGCGATGCGCGAGCAAAATTTTGAAACGCTGCTCTTCTTTCTTGGACGGCATTTTGACAACTGAAGAGTGAATTCCAAAATCAAAATAGGAGCAACATTCTTCACACACACCTTCAAAATGAGGGGTGTTCAGGTTTTTTAAATGCAAAATTGAAAGAAATACGTCAAGTTGAAATTGACCAAATTTCGACCGTATCACCCTTTATAAGGAAAGGAACCTTAATGAACTTACGTTCCTCTAAAAGGTTTCAGGTTAAGAATTGAATTAAGTTTTTTACGGATTTTGAATAAGATTTCATTTTCACAATTAGGAATGTCTCTACTCAGGCGATCTGTTGTAGCTTATCTTCTTTCTCCGATTCTTGTAAAAGCGTTTTCTACAAATAATCTATCATGTTCTACATTAAAGTTGTGATGAATGTCCTTGGTGCGTACTTTTCTGTGCATTATCATTAAAGTTTATAAATATCATTAACAATTCAAAGATGGAATGTTGTGTTCTGGCATTTTATATAATTCTAGACCTGAGAACAAAAACGGGAGCTTGTAAATTAATTTTATGCATCTATTTTGTTTGGACTTTAAGCGCAGATAAATTTGTTATATTGGTTTGTCCCCAGGAACTTATGGCATATGTATACCGCCGACTGTACACAAAAGTATAATTCAGTTTTGCAGAATATGCCTTGTAGACTGAACCAAATTAGTATGGGATGATATTTACAACATTTTTTTCAACGCGGCACCCCCTAGGTTGGTGCATTTAGGTGAAAAATTCACTTTCTGAAAGTTTCAGGTCATTTGGCAGAAGCGCAAAGGACTCCGGTCGGTCCAGTGGGATTTTCATTCAGGTGGTCGGAGTAACGTTTGTTCTGTCGAGGTTGGTCGATTTAATGAAGTTTTTCCGGAACGTTATCCAAATCAGTTAGGTTTTTGTGCGTTTGTTGCGTCGTGAATTCGGTATGCTCCTGCTTGGCAAAAAATGAGTTGTGAAAATTTGAAAGAACATGTGTTTTAATTGAAAAGATTAATTGTGCTTCCTGGATAAAGCAACTGTTATGTTAGAAAAGTGAGATCGTGATTCATAATATTTGTTTGAAGCGATACGGTGTTTTGAACGAAGGACTGTGTCAGATCATTTTGAATACCGAAGTCGCTGTCGTCAGTATATGTAGTAAGATAGCCTTATTTTCTCGTTTGCATCATGGTGCTGTCGTGGGAGGATTTGGATTTTTCCATGATGAATCCATGATTTGCGAGTGAACTACCATATTTAACTATAAATCAAACGAAGCACAATCGAATTTCTTCCAGCCGACACATTTTATTGGCGTGCGTGATGCGTCTACGACCAGGTTGCCTTGACAACCGGCAGCGTGGGGTGAATTTGTACGTCGCGTTTTAAAATGCATCAGCGCTTGCTTCGATTGATTCTATATGATTTTAAAATATTAATTGGTGATGGTGATGAATCTCAACCAGTTGGAAGAAAACGAAGAAGGAAAATAATTTAGGAAGAAAAGAACTGAATGCGCTATGAGGAAATGTGTTTCTGTGATTTGCTGCTTTGGTGAAGAAGTTTGCCTAGCACAAAATTAAGGCTTTTAAAAATGAACATGAGTGTGTGTTAGAATTAGACTGAACTTGAACATTAAATATTGAGGAAAGTTTTTTTCAAAAACTTTTATAAAATGTTAAGTTTACTTACAATAAGAACGGGAATGTAGTTGTCTATAAACAGAGTGGTATATGAATACTGGTATTCAAATGGTACTTTTTATCTAAATGAAATTTGAGGATAAAACTGCGGTAAGATGTATGCTGTATAAAGGTAAAAGGTAAAAGGTAAGTTTCTGTTTCATAAAAAGGTAAGATTGCAAAATAGAATTTTTGTCTGTTTCATTTTAAATGATAATATTAGAACAACCAATCACTTGCCAACTGGGCAGGTATCTAAACGTATGCGTAATACCTGTCATAGATCAATAACATCAAAAAATGTTATTAATTTTAAAACGGTTGCGTAAGTGATTGACTAGTTCATCCAAATAATACATACATTTACACATACTACATTCATACCATAACAGTTCATACGAAGCCATGGTGTCGGGTATGCGGTGATTTGCATTGAAGATTTGCCGAACTAATAATCTAAAGGATGCAAGTTAGCGCATGCGTTGGCGAAACTGCGGTGAATCCGTGCATCCATGGTGGATAACCTACATACATACATACATACATTTGGCAGAAGCGCAAAGGACTTGAAATTTGTATGGAAATTTTCGGCAAAATGTATAAAAAATTGACATACTTTCACTCTTTGTGTACTAAAATCTGTTTCAAGTGTGCTATAAAGCTCAGAATTTCAGAAATTGTTGTTCAAACAATTACAAACAAGTTTGTAAAAGATTGTAACGTGATACGAGTTGACTGTGGAGAGACATCCGCAATTCGATGTATGATTTTTTCGCATTTCATCGAAATATCGTGAAGGGTGTATAGTAGACCGTTTCAAAAAATGACTTTTTGCTCCCATATGTTTTTTCGATGCCTTTTGGGTCACCAAGCATCAGTGTAAAATTTGAGATGATTTGGTTGGTTCCTGAGTTAGCGCAACGCGTTTCATTTTGTATGGAAATTTGTATGGAAGAAGAAATTTTTGCACATTTTATCATCCAGAAAATTCAAGTAAGCTTGAAATGAAGTCGGTTTTTGATTTTTGGTTTTGACTATTCTTAAGCTACATTTTTTGCTAACATGATAAGCAGCTAAAAATATCATGAAAAAAGTTATAAACCATTTCAAAACAAAAAATCTGAATCCATTGAAAAGTATTTAAAAATTGCGGATTATGCTTGCTAGTGCTGTTAACGATAGCATAAAATGTTTTAGCAAAGGTTATGTAAATCAATAAATTTTCTGGCAATGCAAAGCAGTTTTTTGAGATTTTTTATCTCCATCCTACGGTTAAACAGCTTGCAAATAAGCAGAAAAAAACGCAAAAGTTTAAAAAAATATTTTGAAATTTTTTTTTTTTATAATACCAAATAAGTTTTCTGTGGCATAAGTTAGGCTTTTGCTTTGTTCACATGAATAGTACTGCAAGAATCAAGGAATATTTTTCATTCAAAGTTAAATTTTTAGGAACTCTTAGTATATCTCTGGCATACATATGGAGTTTTTGCGTCTCGTTTTGCGTAATGTAGTTGCATGTTTGCATGTTTCAGCAAATGCTCGGTAAGGGTAAAATTGTTAAGATTTCTTCTCCGCTTTCTCAGAGTCTTTTTCCATACTTTTAAAAGTCGCCACACCTCATATGCGTTATGCTCATATGAGGCTTTTTTAAGGTTTATTTATGACACTTTACCACCTTGTGGCATTCGCGTCTAACTCATATGGGGTGCTTCACAAGATTTGTTAGGGTAAACATTTTTTCATATCTGAGTACTGCTAAGTCTTTAAAAGACGTGCAACGTTCAATGGGGAACCGGAGACCAGTTAATAAAACTTGTCTTGCGACTGAATGGAACGATTGCACATTTTGGAAAGCTAATAGCTAGGCAGTTTGCGCAACATCAGTCATTAGATTCGTTGATGTAACGTCTGGCATTCAGAAATCATTTTTATCTTACAGTAGATTTTAAAGTCGTCTGCATAAGCCAATCTGCACTCCTCAGGAAGCAGTAGTAGGATATCGTTGAAAAATATGGAGAAAAACCGCAAGTCAAGGTTGCTGCCCTGAGTGACGCCAGAAGGATTCCGGAATTCATTTGATTCGTAAGATCCAATTTTCACTGACACTTGTCCGTCGCTAAGGTGCGATTCCATCCAGTTTAAAATAATATCTGCAACACTCAATTACCCAAGCTAAGCAAAGAAAACTTTTTTGGTTGACACAATCGAAGGCTGATTTCAAATCGGTGTATATTGTATTGATTTGTTAACTTTTTTCCATTCATTTTTGAGAATGTTATGTAAAATGAGTTAATTTAGTGCTAATGGATCTTCCTGGAATTCAATTTGTACATCAAGCTGTTCGATAGCAGAATTCCGATTAATTTTTATCCCTGTTTATAATGAAGTAACTCCTCTGTAATTTTTCAATACCCTGCTTATTTCCTTTCTTGAATGCAGGAAACATAAACCGATTTGAATGCAGGGAACTGATTGATACAAAAAAAAATT
Source organism: Uranotaenia lowii (assembly GCF_029784155.1). Lineage (NCBI taxonomy): Eukaryota > Metazoa > Arthropoda > Insecta > Diptera > Culicidae > Uranotaenia > Uranotaenia lowii. The sequence goes on along the minus strand of NC_073693.1, from coordinate 2,536,892 downwards.
CCTTATTAATCTTAAGATAATGTTGAATACACTACTGATTTGGGTAACACATATTCAGTTTGAAAACCGTATATAGTTGGAAATCATTTCACCTTCCTTTAAGAATAAATCAAGAAAAATTAACCTGTCATATAGACCTGGATTACTATTGTGGTTGTATCATTAAAGCTACTGGACCGATTTTCATAAGTTATACCAAATTGGAGTCGTCTACATGTTCAGTATCTACTAATGAAGAAAAAAAGTTATTTTGTAGGTGTCTGAAAATTGATCCGAAAGACAAAAAAGTCAAAAATATGGCTTCTTTGAACAAAGATCATGACCATCGCGGTTGAAAAATTAAATATCAGCTAATTAGTTCATCATTATCGGTTGGGAATGAATGTTATTATTCAGAACAGCAACTTTTTTCATCAAAATTCCCTTTTCACGAATCCAAAACGTTGGTAAAGTTTAACAAATTATTTCATCAAATTCCTTTATCCTCATGAAATTTTTTTATGAGCTTTTCAAATAACCAGCTGTGGTTTATAAAACCAATCATTTTTATTTTTTCAATATGAGCTCGAAATCTATCTGAGTTCATTTCAATCAAGAGTTTTTCAGTACGACTTCAACAAAATAAGTTATCTTTGAGGTAAATCACCCATTTTTGGGAATTTTGGAGTCAAGGTCGTTATTTGAAGAGCATAAAAATAAAATGCTCAACTTTTTTAAATGCAACTGATAGCAGACATTTGAACTATTTCAAAATGGTAGTGTTTAAGATAATCATTTCTGTAGTTTCAATTTAACAACCAAAAAAATAATCCAGGTTTATATGACCCTAACTGATTAATTTTTTTTTACTGGGTGACTTTGGTAACCCTTTTCAAAAATCTAAAAATGAGAAATTTGTAAGATTCTCGTTTCAGTAAAAGTTCAATCGTTCCTGAGATATCGCTTCGAGAAAGTATAGGTCGGGTCATATAGACGCTAGCCGCAAAGGAAGGTTAAAATGAAAATTTCAAAATTAAATCAATTTTAAGCATTGAAGCGTGTTGCTCGGAAAAAACAGATACATATGAGGCCCTTGGAGCCAAAGGGATATAAGTACACGGAAGCTTATTTTGAGAAAATAGGCTTTTTAATTGTTGTGTTATGCAATTTTTCATATATTTTTCGAGAATTTGTAATTTTCTTTTGAATGTAAAAGTATGAAGAATCGATTGGCATCATTAACTCAAAATCCACCATTTTGTCACTAATACCACTTTGGCTCTGAGGGCCTCATATGCTAAACCACTTCACAACTAAATCAGTCTCCGCTTATCCTCTCATTTATCAAAATAAATCCTTCAAAAGTCCTGCAGGTAGGATATTTTCGGAAACAAGTTAAGAAAACAAAAGTTTTACTTCTGTAATTTATCAACACTTTGTTTGAATTTTGTGGATATACTTGGCAGTGTTTTTGTACTTTTTCGCCACCCTCGCACAGTTATTTTTGGTATAAGCCACGGTTTTGTCAACTCTCGATTTCATAATAATGGATTTTGAATGAAACTCGAACTATCACAGATCAATCCTGAAGTTCCGATCGATCTTTTCCTGAAGATCGAAAAATCCTAGATGTAATGACGACCTAAAAACATTCAATTTTAAAAATCACGGGTCACCGGTTTTTATTGATAAAGGATTTTAACCAACTTGGTCATTCGTCCACTCAGCGGTTTTGCTTCGTTTTGTAGCAAATTAGTGAAGAATAAGTGTACTTACAAGTTTCAATTTTTTCTGTACCCAGCAGAAATGTTTTGAACGCCATTTTCTTAAAGCGTTTCAAAATGAATTTCAATATTTTTGGGTTTCATTCATATAATATGGAGGAAACTTTTCTGTACTTCTTTGTAAAGCAGGAAAATAATGTATATAGTGATGTTCCTTCCAATTTCAAGGCATAGGTTGGGAGGGTATATTAAACATGTTGACCTATTTTAATGACATAAGTTCATTGGAGATCAAAATAAATAATGACAAAAAAATCATTTAGAAAATAAATCTAGACCATGATATTATTGATATAAGTTCGTACATGTATGTTATATTCATAAATCTGTATTTTAGAATAAAATCTAAACAATTCTGAGAAGTAACTTTAAAGAAGAAACTCAAATTATGTGCCCTCTATCATGTGTGAAAGTTTGAAACCGATATCTTTATTAATTGTAATTATTATAAGCTTTCCAGATTGCCCGGATTTATCCGGGTTTGCCCGGATATTTGATGCAAAATTTCGAGAAAGTCCGGTCCGGCCCGGTTGCCCGGATATCGTGAAAAAAGTCCGGATATTGCCCGGATTTTTTCACAATTTTCACAAAGAAACCAAAAAAAATCAAAGTTTTTGAGTAAGTTTCAGCAAAATCGTTTATCGGTATGGAAATTTTCAACGGTTGTTTCAAATAATTTCGCCGATTTACTTTTATAAACCTTTAAATATTTAAGCGTTCCAAAAACTTTTTGGGAGTCTGAAATTACATTAATAAAACATTAATTTCTTTTTTTTGCATTTTTTCTTTGCTTTTATATATAATAACACCTTAATTTTGCCCGGTTTTTGCCTGGTTTTAGGATTTGAAAAATTGAAATCCATGCCCGGATTTTGCCAGGTTTTTTTGAAAAAATGCCCTGAATTGCTAGGCCCGGATGAGAGTGGAAAAAATTCAGGCAACCTTAAATTATTATCAATAATATTTATAATTTTAACCCATAGTCACCCCGCACCACGGTACCCCAATTCTCTAGAACAAATGGCCACTGGTGTTCAGCCAAGAAATGAACGGAATCGTAACAAATAGGCGGTACTTATTATTTCCTTGTTTCCCATCAAACCTATAAAGTAAACCATGTACCGCACTCAGGTCCCAAGTTCGGAGCTAAATGTTACCAATTTCACATCGCAACAACCGCAAATTTCCCCCCCAAACGCTTGATTGGGGATTGGGTCACAAACTGCGTATCGTGTCCTGTCCACTTTTCGCCACGTCACGACGGAACCAAACCGGACGAACAACGAAACAGCTAGGCTAGGACGACGTCGACGACAACGACGATGACGCCAACGAACGCCGTAGCATGCTTTGATCCATTCCAAACGATGTTTTCCTTCCATCCGTTAAGAACGTCAACAACAGCAAAAACAAACCAACTAACTGACTGACACTACTCCTACAGGAGGTAGACTAGCAAAGGTACCTATTGGGTAGGTTACTGGTCCAATTTCATCGAGTTCATGCATCGCATACTTCAATCGGAAGCGACTATTTGGTCGTGTTCGACGTTTAGCTTCCTTGCTGCTGAATTCAGCTGTTGTTAGCCGAGAACGGCAAGAACCTCGAACAAAGTTGGCGTGTGAAAATCAGCTCACACGTGTGCTGTGCATGGGTCAATTTTTCCTTCCCATTGAACATCTCCATATGTAGGTAGGTAGGAACTGCAGGAAGGAAGAGAATGAGAAGCCATCCGGAAGCATCCGTGTTGTTCACAAAAAGGTTGTCCCATTTGTGACCACATGGACGTGTAATAAACTCCCCCGGAGGGTAAGTACGGCATGAATTTAGTCAATCGTTGTTTTCTCACCTCCTCGGTCCAAAAACGGGAAGAAAAAATCCATTCAGCCAAACGCGCTTGCTTGACACCATCAACAAAACCACGTGTAATGAGTTGAAACTAACCGTTTTGATAACCTTTGTGTTTCCCCCTTTCTTTTTAAGTTAAACCCCCAACCAACATGTGTCCAAAACCGCTAAAAAGTTTTTTTTTAATATGTTCTGTTCATATTTGTGAACCTCATCCGCGTTTTAAGGTTTACGTCCCTCAAGGATGTGTGATGAAAAATGTCCGCATCAAGCAGAAGCTGGCTCGACTGCGCCATCAGCAACAGGTACTTCAGAGGCACCTGCAGGAGCTGGAGGAAGCGCCCAATCCGGACCAGACGGCCATCCAGCAGCAGCACAAACGATACAGTGAGTATACTCCATCAAAAAGAGTAAAATTTTTGAAATAATTTACAGTATGTACACATTGTAATACTATTTTTGTAATATTTGTAATTTTTTATATTTATGTAAATTTTGAAATTTTTGTAATAATTTAAGTTTTTGTAATATTTGTAATTTTTGACGATTTTGTCAATTTTGTCAATTTTGTAAATTTTGTCATTTTTGTCATTTTTGTCATTATTGTCGTTTTTGTCATTTTTGTCATTTTTGTCATTTTTGTCATTTTTGTCATTTTTGTCATTTTTGTCATTTTTTTCATTTTTGTCATTTTTGTCATTTTTGTCATTTTTGTCATTTTTGTCATTTTTGTCATTTTTGTCATTTTTGTCATTTTTGTCATTTTTGTCATTTTTGTCATTTTTGTCATTTTTGTCATTTTTGTCATTTTTGTCATTTTTGTCATTTTTGTCATTTTTGTCATTTTTGTCATTTTTGTCATTTTTGTCATTTTTGTCATTTTTGTCATTTTTGTCATTTTTGTCATTGATGTCATTGATGTCATTTTTGTCATTTTTGCCATTTTTGTCATTTTTGCCATTTTTGTCATTTTTGTCATTTTTGTCATTTTTGTCATTTTTGTCATTTTTGTCATTTTTGTCATTTTTGTCATTTTTGTCATTTTTGTCATTTTTGTCATTTTTGTCATTTTTGTCATTTTTGTCATTTTTGTCATTTTTGTCATTTTTGTCATTTTTGTCATTTTTGTCATTTTTGTCATTTTTGTCATTTTTGTCATTTTTGTCATTTTTGTCATTTTTGTCATTTTTGTCATTTTTGTCATTTTTGTCATTTTTGTCATTTTTGTCATTTTTGTCATTTTTGTCATTTTTGTCATTTTTGTCATTTTTGTCATTTTTGTCATTTTTGTCATTTTTGTCATTTTTGTCATTTTTGTCATTTTTGTCATTTTTGTCATTTTTGTCATTTTTGTCATTTTTGTCATTTTTGTCATTTTTGTCATTTTTGTCATTTTTGTCATTTTTGTCATTTTTGTCATTTTTGTCATTTTTGTCATTTTTGTCATTTTTGTCATTTTTGTCATTTTTGTCACTTTTGTCATTTTTTGTCATTTTTGTCATTTTTGTCCTTTTTTTCATTTTTCTCGCAAAAAATATAGTTGAAACAAAAGTTGGTTCGTCGATCAAATATTGTTGCTTATTTCTGATGTAAAGCAATATGAAAAAAAAAAATTCATTTCAAAATTTTGTTTTTTTTTAAATGATTATGCCTCTTACAGAAAAAAATGACTGTAAGTTTATGTGTTTTCGCTTATAATTGTTGGAATTATTTTTACCTTTTCGTTTAAAGATAATCTGCTCCGGTACTATTCAACATGGGACAACGCTCAGCAGAGAACACATTCAAACCATTACGGCGAACATCAACGAACAACGGAATACAACTCACATCAACAGCATCCGATTCATCACAATCGAAGATGGTTCAGAAAACGAAGCAAAGATGAGCGCCATGAACCCAACCCCGAGCATGCTGTTCACAATGTAGAGCCACTAGTGGAATTCGATTAACTATTTTACTGAGAATAATTAGAAATTCGTTCTAATCAACTGGGTATACCTAAACAAACTAGCTAGCAACTATTTACACTTTTTTCTTAGTTCGAAACTATTTTTAAACAAATACTAATCCATTTAAGTGTTCCAATCAATTCAGTCATAAAAAGTATTAAGCCTCCAATGTACGAAATAATGAAACGTGGTGTGACTGTGAGCATTTCCTTCTCAAGAACTAGCAGAAGAAAAAAACAACAAAGAAATTCTAAACTATCTAAAAAATCTTAACTTCGAGTTAATCCCTCAAATGCACTTAAAGAGATGTAAGACGAGATACATAACGATACCCTAGAACGTCGGTAGAAACTACAAGATAAGAAAGATTAAGTAGAAAAAAAATCACCGGTATGATAGCAACAACAATGGAATTTGAATGAGTGGCTGGTAGTACAAGATGTAAATCAAGGTCGAGATGCTTCAATGTAGGAAGCGGATGTAAAGGGCACATGGTCATGGATGAGAGCAGACAAGATCAAGCGAAATGGAACAGAGAATAAAGTGGATAAAGGCCCTTCTTGCGTCTTGCTAGCAGGCAGAGAATGGAAACTGAGCTGGGAAGATGTTGGTTTAAGGAGGTTCGTGCCTTTCCCGGAAAAGAAAACTGAAGCGAAGCAGCAAAAAAGTAAACGAAAGAAAGAAAATGCGATGAAAAATTATTAATCTAAAAAGCATGATATGGAGGAATGCGAGAGCGAGTATAAAATCCTGAATAATGGTTCCGTGAATAATGGAACCTGGGAAAAAGCTGAAGTTGAAAATTTCCAAAGCAAAGGTCTTTTTCTTATGTACATACACAGAATACTTATCTTCGACAGCCATGGTGATGACACAATTTTCGTTTGGGAGTGAAGGTGGGGGGGGGGGGGGGGGGGGGTAGACTCTTGCTTATCTTTGGGTGCTTTTTTCTCCCTTTTCCATGCAGGTACACTTCGGGGACAGCTTAACCTAATTTGATTTTTACATTTTCCGCCGGCGGTATAAATATCATTCTCGGAAGAGATCTTACACATAAATGTCAATGAATAAGGTATGGTAGGTACTTTGAGTAAGCTGGAAAAACTGCATGCCATTTCTTTTTTTTTTTTGGCTTGTTATCAATGGGAACCGTTTTAACGAATTTTCACTATAATGACTGAGTTGAACTTGCATTTTTTTTATTTACTTTGAAAAGTGTCCGACTGAGACGACTGCCATATTTTCACCATCCTTACTAGTATGGCCAAATTATGTAATAGTAGGTTCTGTGAAAATGTATTCCTTTAACGGTATTACAGGGATTTGATTATGATGATTCATAATTCCAAATCTGCCATCAGGACTGAGGATAGGTGGGTGGAAAAATGATGATGTGTTTAAACTTATTTGTGACTCTAGCCTAGACAACTAATTTATGATAACCTTAGATTGGAAATTTTCAAAAATGACTTAAATTTGATGATTGTTATGAAGTTATTATTTATTAATAGAATTTAAATTTTTTATGAAAAGCAATAGAGTGCTACGGGTTAAATTCAATTAACTTTTTGTTTTTGAGTTTTGAGATGGTAACTGAACTGTTCTATCGAGATTAAAAAACATGGTAAACTCAATTCAAAGTAAAATATCATCCTCGAAATTAGGCTAGAAAATAATGCTTTAACTAACATTATAAGCAGAGCTTGATCTTGAGCTTGCTATCAACTACGGTTCACCTGCGGCCCCTCCTGGTCAATGGCATAATGGTTGCACTCCATGATTGATTCGAGATTATCATCACCGCACAATGAACTAAATGGAAGGTGCTGAGTACAAGCATCACAATCTCACTGTACAGTTTTGAGAATCTCACTTTTCAATATGAACCAGTAAGGGCACCGGCCAAGTCCGTATATACGATAGGGGGAATGAGTTCAAGTAGTAAGGCGAGATGTGGACTTCCACCGATCGAGTTGAAAATTTGAGATCTGACACGATGAGAACTTTCGTCAGTTGAAAAAGTTGAAACGATTTGGCGAGATGTGGACTTCCGCCTGTTGAAATGGTATGTAATGGTAATTGGAATCCCGTCAGTTGACTCACAGTTCAGTTTTATTTCCGTCAATGAAACGAAGGGTTGGCTTGACGGAGTTCAGAAGGCTCCAAGCAGCCCGGCGTTATAAGGACCTCCGCTTTGCTGATTAGAGATGGTTCGAATACGTCTGACGCGATGCAGACTTCCGTCAATACGGAATAAGCTTGACAGAATGGCGTAAGTTTCAAAAGGGTCTTCCGCGAAGAGGACCTACTCTTTTTAAGGCGTTTCATATATGTGGCGCGATGCTGACTTTCGTCAGTTGAACGAAGATTTAGCTAAAGACAGCATCGAGAAAGCCCAAGAGAGCCTAGCGCGATGAGGAATGTGAATCGGAAATTAGGTTTGGCAGAATCGGGAAAGTTAAAAAAGAAATGGGCGATGAGAAAATCCGGCTAAGTATTTTGAGATGATTCAAAATGTAAAAAATAAAAAGGAAGTTTCAAAAGGGGCGTGATGAGAACTTCCGTTTGGTTTCGACCTGGTATGGCGCGATGCGAATGTTGATCAGTGACATGATTTTGCGAATTTAGCTTGACGAAGTTAAAAAATGTTCGAGGCATCATGTAAATAAAAATATAGATGGTTTGATGGGCTGTAATTACTTCTTACTTTATGTATAACATCGATAATGCCTGGCATGTTGCTAAGTGCTTCTCCAGTGAAACGAATATTTTGAAAACATGTCTCAAGGGATCAAAAACTCAATCGACAGTAGCGGGAAATCTACAAGATTTTCCTTTTCTCTGGTAAAAGCTTAAAAATCAGGTACAACAGAAATGAGGAAGAAAATTGTGAAAAAAAGGAAACAAAATAAGCTATAACCATATAAAATTGATCTAGAACCGTCTACATCATTATGTAGACACCGGATAGTTAAGCAAAGTATTCAGCCGAATATTATTTTTTTTGAATTTATACATTAACAGCCTTGTTAATTTTTTCTATTTAATTTATAAAATATAAAAAGTAATTTTGAAAAAGCTCCACAATCATCAAAAACATGGTTTCAGTTAAACATTACGGATGTATCCATGTATCGTTCACTGTGGATCGTACAGGAGAATGCTGACAAGTATCGCTTTGATTTTACTGATATATCCAGGCTTCCCAAAAACCTAATAAAAAAATTCGAGAGTTAAATCTCGTCAGGATGCTCATTATTTTATTTTTATTTACATAGTATTCCGTCTCACGACATAACTTGACGAACATAATTCCTAAAATTCACTCGGTTCACCTTCTGGATACTGGGTTCGCCGTAGAGTCGCGCGAGCTCGTGGTTCATCCTTCGCCTCCACACTCCGTTCTCCTGTACGCCGCCAAAGATGGTCCTTAACACTCGTCGCTCAAATACTCCGAGTGTACGCAGGTCCTCCTCGAGCAATATCCATGTCTCGTGCCCGTAGAGAACAACCGGTCTAATGAGCGTCGTATACAGGTTACACTTCGTGCGAGGGCTAAGTCTTCTCGACCGCAGTTGCTTGTGGAGTCCATAGTAGGCACGACTTCGGCTGATAATTCGCCTCCGGATCTCACGGCTGGTGTCATTGTCTGCGGTCACCAGTGAGCCGAGATAGACAAAGTCTTCGACTATCTCCAGCTCGTCGCCGTCGATCGTGACCTTGTTACTACTGGACAAGCGGGTTCGGTCGGTCTCGGATCCGCAGGCCAGCATGTACTTCGTCTTGGACGATTAATCATCAACCCAATCCTTCCTGCTTCGCGTTTCAGTTTGCGATAGATGTCTTCCACCGCCGCAAATGATCTGCCGACTATATCAATGTCATCGGCAAAGCAGATAAGTTGACTGGATCTGTTGAAAATCGTGCCCCGCATTTCGCCCACCGCTCGTCGAATAACACCTTCTAGCGCCACGTTGAACATCATTCAGGATAGACCATCACCTTGTCGAAGCCCCCTGCGCGATTCGAATGAACTCGACAATTCACCCGAAATCCGCACACAACACTGCGTTCCATCCATCGTCGCGCTGATCAGTCTGATCAGCATCCCGGAAAAGCCGTTCTCGTCCATGATTTTCCATAGCTCGTTACGGTCGATCGTGTCGTATGCGGCTTTGAAGTCGATGAATAGATGGTGCGTAGGGACTTGGTGTTCCCGGCATTTTTGGAGGATTTGCCGTAATGTGAATATCTGGTCCGTCGTTGACCGTCCCTCCATGAAGCCGGCCTGATGACTTCCCACGAATCTGTTTGCTTGTGGCGTTAGGCGGCGGAGTAGGATTCGGGACAGCACTTTGTAGGCGGCATTGAGGACAGTGATCGCTCGGTAGTTCTCACAGTCCAATTTGTCGCCCTTCTTGTAGATGGGGCATATTACCCCCTCCTTCCACTCCTCCGGTAGCTGTTCTATGTCCCAGATCCGCACTATCAACTGGTGTAGGCAATCGGCCAACTTGTCCAGGCCCATTTTGATGAGTTCAGCTGCGATGCCATCCTTCCCAGCCGACTTGTTTCTATTCAGCTGGCGAATGGCTTTCTTAACTTCACTCATCGTTGGGAGTGGCTCCTCTACATCATTGGCTATGCCGGCGATGTACCTTCCCCCACCGTCTTGATCTCCTGCATGTGCGCCGTTCAGGTGTTCATCGAAGTGCTGCTTCCACCTTTTGATCACCTCACGATTGTCCGTCAGGATACCCCCGTCCTTATCCCGGCACATTTCGGCTTGCGGCACGAAGCCTTTGCGGGATGCGTTTAATTTCTGATAGAACTTTCGTGTTTCTTGGGAACGATGCAGCTGCTCCAGCTCCTCGAGCTCCTCCTCCTCCAGGCGGCGCTTTTTCTCCTGGAAAATTCGGACTCGCTGCCTCTTCCGCTGTCGGTGATTTTCCACATTTCGACGGGTGCCTCTTTGCACCACTGCCGCTCGCGCGGCATTCTCTTCATTCATCACCCTCCTACACTCCTCGTCGAACCAGTCGTTCCGTCGAGTTCGCTCCACATAACCGATGACGTTCTCCGCAGCACTGTTGATGGCGGTTTTGATAGTATCCCAACAGTCCTCGAGAGGGGCTTCGTCAAGCTCGCCCTCTGCCGGCAGCGCTGCTTCGACCGATTGCGCGTAGTCTGCCACGACCTCAGGTTGCTTCAGTCGTGCGATATTTAACCGAGGCGGGCGCCGGTTTCGCGTGTTGTTCACTACGGAGAGTTTTGGGCGCATCTTCACCATCACCAGATAATGGTCCGACTCCATGTTGGCGCCCCGACAGGATCTGACGTCGATGATGTCCGAGAAGTGCCGGCTGTCGATCAAAACGTGGTCGATCTGTGATTGAGTTTGGTACGGTGATCTCCAGGTGTACTTGTGTGGGAGGCGGTGCTGAAAAAAGGTACTACGTACGGCCATTCGTTTGGAGGCGGCGAAATCAATAAGTCTGAGGCCGTTTTCGTTGGTCAGCTGGTGAGCACTGAACCTTCCAATTGTCGGTTTGAATTCCTCCTCCTGGCCGACCTGAGCATTAAAATCCCCGATGTCGATCTTGATATCATGTTTTGGGCAACGGTCGTATTCACGCTCCAGCTGCGCGTAGAATTCGTCTTTGTCGTCACCGGTACTTCCGAGGTGAGAGCTGTGCACGTTGATGATGCTGATGTTGAAGAACCGGCCCTTGATTCTCAACCGGCACATTCGCGAGTTGATCGGCCACCACCCGATCACGCGCTTTTGCATCTTTCCCATCACTATAAAAGCTGTTCCAAGCTCGTGTGTGTTGCCGCAGCTCTGGTAGATGGCACGACCATCTGGGTACGTTCGTACCGTGGAGCCCTTCCAGCATACCTCCTGCAGCGCTACGATGTCGAATTTGCGGCTCTTCAATTCATTGGAGAGCACGTGGGTACTGCCCACAAAATTTAGAGATCGGCAATTCCATGTTCCAAGTTTCCAATCGCTAGTCCCTTTTCGTCGCGTGGGTCTTTGCCGATTTCCATCCGAAATTTGTTGTTCGTTGTTCGTTGCTTATGTTTTTTGTAGTCACAGGCTCGCAAGGCCCGCAGCTAACCCCACTATCTCGCAGGAGGACCGTCGTGATGTTGCTGTTTAGGGTCCCGAACACCACCAGGACGTTGTTGCACTCCGCACGCCGCCCCTGACATGGAGAACAGACGCGTACGAAGCCCCCTGACTCAGTCTGCATGCGACCAAAGCATCCACCGGGGTTGGGTACCCGATCTCCGCTAAGGTTGCTCGCACCCCAGCTGGCACCACGGGGAGGTAGAGAATCGGAGTTGCAGACAAGAGGTGATATGACCACTACCCGAAGGTTGGGTGTATGGGGTCTCGAGTTGCACATTGTCTACCGTTCACTAGCCAAATAGTCCACAATAGTAAGACCAATTCTGGCCTATGGGTGTCTAGTGTGGTGGCAGAAAGGAGAAGTTGCAACAGTTCGGACTAAACTAAATCACCTTCAAAGAATGTGTCTTTTGGGGATGTCCGGATCGTTCACTACAACTCCTACTGCAGCACTAGAGGCTCTGTTTTCTATCAAACCTCTACACTTGTTCCTAAAACAGGAAGCCTTCTCATGTGCTTTTCGTCTACAGGCAGTTGGTCTCTGGCTGTCAGGAAATATCAAAAGATCATCGAGTCATACAAATGTGTGGCCTGAATTAGTTAGATTAAACAAGTTTAATCTAGCGCCAAACGATTTAACACTCTCGAGTAGTTTTCCCTACATGGGGTTTAAAGTCAAATTTCCTTCTCCTCAAGAATGGTTATCAGGTTTCGTAGAGGACCAAATGTCCTCTCATATTGTATTCTATACTGACGGTTCATTATCAAACGGCCGTGGAGGTGCAGGAATTTACTGTCACGAGTTTAATATAGAATATGCTCATCCTCTAGAAAAATATTGTACAGTCTTTCAGGCTGAGCTATATGCTATTATGTACTAGCAGATTTTACCCGGCCTTGCTCGAGTTCACATAAAATATAAATCAAAATGAGTCGTTTGAATTTTCAAAACTTTGGAAGATATTCATCATTATAAGAAATTTGTTAGTTTTTCTAAAGTTTTTATTGCGGTTATTCACTGTGTTTATCGTTTTCACTGCGCTTATTTGTTTCATTTCGTCTGATTTTTTTTTATCTTCTAATGGTAAAATTGTTATTTATATTTCCCATTCTCCCTCTAGAAAAATCTCTTACTTTTCATGATGGTTCCCTGTACAATGGTATATTAAAGTTTTATTTACTGAAAAATTTCTTAATAGACTTCCGAATCTTGTGGAATCATGTTAAAAACCCATTTTTCAAGTTTTCAGTTGTATGTTTGTCTTTACCGCTTTTTAATTTCACACTGTTTTATGAGTATTTGTTCTTAAATGTTGAAAGTTCCACTAATAGTTTTTGGAAGTTTTCGAAAACGAATCATCTTATCTGAAGATATTATTATAATGTTATGAATTAGGTTTTATTTCAGTTTTATTTCAAAGTTTCTATTCTTGTTAAATTCAATGTTAGATTTTTAAGATATCATTTGTTTGAATTCGCAGTTCTAAATGGTTTTACAATAAGTGTTTTCAAAATTGGAAAGTAGAATTGAACACATTGATAACCAAAAATAACTCAAAAATAATAAATTGGTCAACGAAATTGAAATGTATACTTACCACTAAAAATCTCAGATTTCATTATCTGATCGATTTTCTAATTCCCCGTTTAAATTCCCCAACGGTTATCAAAGCGATGAAATCGAAGCCTTCAACTTTTAACTTTAAATCTTATTATTTATTCTTTCTCCCTGAGGAATTCTAAAAATATAAAAATAGTTTGTTCTTAAAAGCTGGAATTTATGAAAATCTGTTCAATAGTTTTTCAACACTCAGTCCAAATTGTTATTCAGCTGAAGAAGTCAGTTCACTGTTCACTATTCAGTTCACTGTATATGCTTTCAGCAGTAGCATGTACAAAAAACACCCGCCAAAATTTTCCCTTTCAAATTTTCAATGCTCAGCAAGCTTCGATTTGCTATCCAGTACACGTGAACTCTGGTTGGTCGTTTCTTACGCCTGGCCCATGGTGATGGTGAAAACAACCCGCCAAAGGAAACGAAAATCGGCTGCCAAATGGGTGCCATGACTTTTGATTTGTGGGAATAAAAACGAAAGTTGTATGGGAGGGTCCCTTTTCTTAGGTGGGAGGGGCTCAGAACTATCACTAAAACCTTACCCTGGCCCAAATCCATCTCTGTACCAAATTTCAGGCTGATCGGTTAAGCGGTGTCGATTTGTATAAGGTGCATACAAACAAACATATATAGTCCAACTCATCTTTATAGATTAGAAGAGAAGATGGAGTGCAAATTTATTTATTTATTTATTTAGTCTTTGCAGACATGTGGAGATGTTTACACATTACGAAAGGATACTATCTTATTCTACTTTTAAACACAGCCTTAGAAATATTAAAATCAAAGTTACTAACTATTTCATTGAAACGAGCACAACATGTATCCAAAGGGTTGTTTTGTCCGTATCGGGTTCGTCTAGTAGTCAGTCTGAGGAACTCCTGCGTTCGAGTAGATCTTACAGGAGCGTTAAACGGAAGTAACGACAACAATTCTGGGCAGTCCACATTATTCTGTAGAATATCAAAGACAAAGAGCCGTTGTAGGAGAATTCGCCTTGATGCCAGCGTCGGTAGACTCAGCAACAAACAGCGCTGTTCGTAGGGCGGGAGGTTCAAGGCGTCGTTCCATGGTATCTGGCGCAGAGCGTATCTGAGGAAACATCGTTGTACTCTTTCAATCCGGTTTGACTGTACAACCTGGTATGGAGCCCAGATTTGTACTCCGTATTCGACAATGCTGCGTACAAGAGCACAATAAAGTGCTTTTAGGCTGTAGTAGTCGTTGAAGAATTGCGTGTTTCGTCTTATGAAGCCAAGAACCGCAAAGCCCTTAGCTGTTGTAGTCGAGATATGCTGCGAGAAAGTGAGCTTGGTGTCCAAAATTATGCCAAGGTCCTTGACGATGGAATTGCGGCTTAGAGTAGTCGATGACATTTTGTACTCGAAGTTCAAAGGTTGACGTTTACGAGTGAAAGATATGACACTACATTTGGAAATATTAGGAGCCATACCATTCTGATGACACCACGTTAGAATTGAATCGATGTCTTTTTGGAGAGCACAGCAGTCAACTAGTGAAGCTATGGTACGAAAAATTTTTAGATCGTCGGCGTACAACAACTTCTCCGATTCAATGATAGCGCATAGATCGTTAATAAAAAGAACGAAGATCAAAGGTCCCAGATGACTTCCTTGTGGAACTCCAGAAGTGATTCGAAAAGGCGTCGAGTTCACGTTGTTAAGTCGTACGTAAGCCGTCCGGTCTACGAGATAAGAGTTGATCCATTTGCAAAGCCAATCAGGTAGTCCTATCCGACGCATTTTTTCGATGACAAATTTGTGCGGTACTCTATCGAAAGCCTTGCTCAAGTCTACATAAACTGCATCGACTTGTTGACGTTTATCTAGCCTAGTAACCAACTTCGAAACGTACGTCATAAGATTGGTGGTCGTAGATCTACGTTTCATGAATCCATGTTGATCTTCAGAAATACAGTGGTGCACCGATTGATAAAGTACGTCATAAACGAGGCTCTCGAATACCTTAGGCAAACAGCTTAGAATCGAAATCCCTCGGTAGTTTTCCACTCGATGCGCGTCGCCGGATTTGAGGATTGGAGTGATCGATGCGATTTTCCATGCGGTGGGAAAAGTACCTTCCGTTAACGATTGGTTAAAGATGATCGAAATTGGTACGGATAACGGATCGGCGCATTTCTTAACCAGAATTGGAGGAATGCCATCCGGTCCAGGTCCCTTTGTTTCATCTAACGTAGACAGCTTCCGGAAGACGTCGTTCGAGGAAAAATTCAGCAGAGGGAGGTTGAAGTCACGATTCGGCAAGCTACTTAGGTATGATTCGCATAAAGGTGGTGAGTTAGTGCTAAGAACACTCTGAAAGAATGTCGAGAATTGCACTGCAACAGCATTTGGCGTTTCGGCAGTTTCATCGTTGTATGTGGTCACTTGAGGTATACTCTGAGTACCCTTTCTTTGTCGAACGTATGACCAAAAAGATAAGGGGTCGGTGCGAGCGTTATCCTGAATGCGATTGATGTAGTCACAGAAGCTTGTCACGTGTAATGTGTTGTAGGCGCTCTCTAAGTCACGTACCTCAAGAGACACGGTCATATCATGGCCGTTGCGGAACCTTTTTCTCGCTTTCCTCAAACGATTGCGAAGGTTACGAAGTTCGGGGTTTAGCCAAGGTTGACTTATTCCAATACGTGATCGCCGTTTTTTAACAGGAACAATAGCTCGGAATACTTCATGCAATTTTCCATAAAAAGCTTCTACCACATGATCGATTGAACCATATAAAATACTTGGCCAATCAACAGCAGCTAAAGACTCATTCAGAGAGCCGAAATCGCATCGTCTGAAGTCGAAAACCAATTCGTCCAGCATTGGTGGTGGCAAAACATCTTCAAACATAAACATCATAGAAACAGGAGGATGATGTAAGTCGACATCGAGTAGAGGCCTCGGAGGAACGGAGATATCTATGTTGACGGGATCATTCATAAAAACCAGATCAAGCATTCTCATGTTGTTATTCGGGATATGATTCATTTGTTGTAATCCTACCGATAGCACAGATTCGACTAGAATAAGCTCTTGCTCACTAGAAGCATTCACGGGTAAGTAAGCGCATACATCTTCATCAAATTGCCATCTCAAATTCGGTAAATTGTAGTCCCCGGCAACAATTAGTTTGTCTTGTACATTACCTAGCGAACATAATTCTTGCAGGCAAGCAGCATGCCGTTCGTAAGTCCATAGTGCAGAATTTGGTGGCAAATATACCGCACACACGAAGATCGATGAACTGTCGTTGATAATTCGGACTGCAATTTGCTCGATATGATCCGTACCGCTTAGTTCAACTAAAGTGCTATTTAACAGCCGCTTAACAGCAATAAGAACACCCCCTCCGCGTTGACTTTGAGATGTTCGAGAATTTCGATCGCATCGATAAAATATATAGCTGTCTGACAACTCGGTATTCAAAATTGTCTCGTTCAACCACGTTTCGGTAAAAATAATAACATCATACTCGCATGATGCTAGGGAGAGAAAGAGTCGACCGGTTTTTGTTCTCAATCCCCGAACGTTCTGGTAGTAGATGGAGAAAAATCGGTTTATGTGGGTCTGGGTGTTTGCGGAGGAAGGCGGGACATCGTCTGGTCGGAGTTGCTCAATCGAATCACTAGCATTATCTGTCAAACTTACACTTGGACGGGAGTTACATAAGGTGTTATGGGATTCCTCGGTGTTGGAGTTATGGACGTCGGCTCCCATGAAAACCCCGGTCTGGTTGTACGATTGGAAATAAACTCCCGAAAACGGATGCCAACTGGCCAAGTTTCCGTAGAAAGGGCCTTATTTTTTAGATGAAGCGGTGTTTCAACCTTGTAGGACACGAAAGTAAGGGAATCGAGGGGTCTACCATTGGGAACCAGTTTCGTAATAGCAATTTCGTTCACATCCAGGTGTGTACGAATCATTTCCAGTACTCTTTCATCCGGAACTTTAGGGCCTATCCCTGAAAGGTACAGCGTAAAGGTCGGTGCATTTTGCGGATTAGATTGACGAGCTGAAATATCGGCGTCTGACAGATTTGTACCAACTGCGCAAAAACGAGGTGTAAGGCGACGGTTGGGTGTATCAGTGCCTTCGATCCTGCGACGTTTTGCACTAATAGCTGGGACAGTCAAACGGCTATCTGTGCGACCAGTTACGGGGGTTGCGAGGTTTTTTAGGGGTGATAGATTTGTTCTTATTTCTGCTCTAATTTCCTGAAGAATGCTATCACGAATTTCATTTTTCAGAGCCATTTTCAGTGAGTCAATAACATCTTCGTGTGATGACTTCACAGAAATCATTGCGTTCGAAAAACGCGAATCCGACAACAATTTTTTACATCCTAAGCACATCCACAAACAATGCGAGTTTTTCTTGAACAAGGCAAGAAGCTCTTGTGTCATACCAGAGCACCGCAAGCATACTTTGCTCGAACAAAACCCTTGACACGTCCAGAACTCTCCGTCGAAATCATTCGCACATTTTTCGCAGACAGGCATCGTGTCAAAGTATTTATCAAAAGCGCTCAGATTTTTGGCGACACTGCCTCAATAAAATGGGTAAAAAATGCTCGCCCACAGATGGCTCTGCAATCGATTAAAATATGCGCAGGATGTCGAATATAGGTTACAATGCTCACTCATAGATGGCGCATCAGTCGATTAAAAATGCGCAGGGAGTTAAACGTGAAAGCAATAATTGTGACGTTTGCTCTGTGTTACCTTATTCGCTGGACGATGTGATGATGGCTGCGGCAGGGCGATGGCGAGCGGGTTGGGATCTGTTTACGATTTCTGTTGTTGGATGTTTCGGGGACGAAATCAAAACACAGGCAGCAAACGATGTTCTTTATTCGGCGGTAGTTTCGGGAATTACAGACGGTTTTTCGGCTTACTAGACGTGATTATGAAGTGATATGAGTGGCTATCGGTGAGCGGGATGTGGCAATTGGCGATTATCGTATTGGGTGATCGGTGGAACGGGTCGTTTGGTGGTTTCGTGGTGTAGGCAGGTGGTCGGTAAATCTGCGCTGCAGGGTGGCGAGTTTGTTGGCGAGGTGGGAGGGTAGTGGGGCGGTAGGCGGCTTCTCAAACCACACTCAAGCCAGTAATATGATGGGGATTATGAGCCTTTACCTTGCGAGCGGGAGCTGGATTTTTGGTGGATGCTGCGATGCGGTAAGTAACGATGTAGGAATAAGATTCACTTTGATTTTTAAGCGAATTTGCACTTCAAAAGAAGATTATGTTCAGAACAATTTATTTCTGTTCAGATAGCCAAGCAGCTATCAAATCACTCAGTGCTTCCAGTTCTAGATCAAAACTGGTAATCGCATGCCGGAAAGCAATCGAAGAACTTACTGAAGGCAATGGATTAAACCTTTTATGGGTACCCGGACATAAGGGAATTTTTGGAAAGGAATGCGCCGACGAACTCGCTAGAGCTGGTTCGGAAAAGGAATTTTACGGACCAGAGCCGGCTGTCCCAATATCACCATGTTGGTTCAGAAACCAAATTCAAACTTGGTCCTCTAACCAGCATGAACGATACTGGGAAGAGTTGGACACTTGTCGTCAAACTAAATTATTTTTAGAAAAACCATCTCCAATCATATCGAGTTACTTATTAACTTTAAATAAATCTCATAGCAGCATCTTGATCAGATCACTCTCCGGTCATTGTAAACTCAACTATCACATGCACAACATTCAGCGTGCTGAATCTCCAGTATGTGGAAGTTGTGAATCAGATGTGGAAGATCCCTTCCATCTTATATGTAACTATCCCTCATTTGCCAGACTACGTTTTCGTACTCTGGGATCTTACGCTATAAGCGAATCTGAGTTTAAGAAATTAAACTGAAAAAACATTCTATCATTCCTTACCGAATGTAGAAAAGAGCTTTAATGCTAATAATCCCTAGTGGAAAGGCTTTAAGCCATCTTAAATAGATTGAATTTATTTCTTCCTTTTATAGGTTTTTCAGGTTTCTCAGGTAAATGATGAAATCTTGGATAAAAAAAAAGGCTAGGCACAATTTTCCCGTATGTTTGGATAACGTGCCGCTAATAAGCCTACCCCCATTCTGATACCCGATACCTGATCATTTCACTTGGTGGTGAGAACGAGTGTTGGTCACACGATTACCGAAGTAATCCGGAAGCGGTTTGCTGTTGCCGAGAGATTGTAGGCCACATGTAGGTGAAAACTTAACGAGTTACCTTTCGTGAAAACATTTGCCTACTATGGGTCCTCGGTAAAATTTCCTCTTTTCCAACCAACCACCATCGAAGGCAGATCATCATGGTTACAAGTCGGAAGCCCGTGCGGCCAAGTCAGAGGTCCAAAAGGGACCATAGTTTGTGTCGGAAAGTCCATAAATGTAATTAAGTCTAAGTTGTTAGAAGTCAATATACAGTCCACTAAGTTTGTAATGTTTTGAATGAGTGCGTTTTAATTCTATCAAAGAAAGGTCTGATGCTATCAATCCATGCCATCAGGGGTGATCTTTTTCTTAGCCAACACCTTTTTTGCCTTTCTAACAGAAAGGTTTGGTTATCGGTCGATTGGGGAGATCATTAATTATGGGTCTTAGGCATACCTTTATAGGTACCTATCGACTCAGCTCGACGAGTTCTGTTGATGTCCGTGGATTTGTATGTGCCATTTTAAAAATGTCAAGAACGTTTTTGCGAAACTGGGCTGCGCAATTAAAATGATTTTAGTCTCAAAAGAATGCATTTTTTTTCCTACACAACCCTTTCAAAAACGGGAAAAAAACAAAATAGTTGAAACCGTTTTCTTTACGAAATACATATCATACTTATTATGGCATAAAAAAAAGTTGCTAGTGGCGCCTCGAAGCAGCAGCACCAACAATCATTTATAAATTAGAGATAATCAAAATAAAAAATTAAAATTTACTGACTCGAGAATTGAACCGAAACCCTTCAGATCCAAAGTTGCAAGCGCTATCCAATAAACCATCGGCACGCTTGATAAAGAGCGGCTCAAACTCAAATAGGTAAAAGGCATTACTAAGACGCACCGTGGTCTGGGCAGTTTCTCAGTCTGCTGGGGCAAATACGGCAACAGTGTTTATATCTTACACTTCTTGCTTTTCAATGCAGCAAATGGCGGATGGGCGTTTCCTTCAGAGTCCGCCATGCCTATAGCGGGCCATAGACTACACAAATTGGCCTGTACAAATTCGATGATTCCACGACGATTGTTTGATCTATGTTCGCCCACACACTACACAAACATATTTCACGCGAACACAAACGATTGCTGGCGAAAACAGCAACAGCAACAAAAAAAACCATCTCCACCCCGGCTGGGAGGATGTTTTGTACAAAATATTTCGATCCCGACCGATTTTACTGCAACCGTTTGGGCACTCATTCAAGCAGTGCCATACACTATGCAAATCGTGTTTACAGCGACAAAATTTCATCGAATTTCATCGCATTTGTACAAATGTTGTGTAGTCTGTGGCCCGCTTATTAGACACTATAATTTCATATATGAAATTATAGTGTCTATAGCCATGCCGGGTGTCAACAAAATGCAGAGCCGTACAGAAAACTGCGTTGGGGGGGAATTTATATGAAGATCTTATGACCCTCGTTTTTTTTACCCGCGTTGAAGAATGAATTTATGTTTTTTTTTTCATTTCTACATACTCATACATAATTTAGATTCAATTTCAGATGCAGAATTCAGATTCAGTTTTCAAATTCAGGATACAGGTTTAGGAATCAGAATTCAGGATTCAGAATTCAAAATTCAGATTCAGAACTCATATTCAGATTCAGAATTTAGATTCAGAATTCACATTCAGAATTCAGATTAAGAATTCAGATTCAGAATTCAGATTCAGAATTCAGATTCAGAATTCAGATTCAGAATTCAGATTCAGAATTCAGATTCAGAATTCAGATTCAGAATTCAGATTCAGAATTCAGATTCAGAATTCAGATTCAGAATTCAGATTCAGAATTCAGATTCAGAATTCAGATTCAGAATTCAGATTCAGAATTCAGATTCAGAATTCAGATTCAGAATTCAGATTCAGAATTCAGATTCAGAATTCAGATTCAGAATTCAGATTCAGAATTCAGATTCAGAATTCAGATTCAGAATTCAGATTCAGAATTCAGATTCAGAATTCAGATTCAGAATTCAGATTCAGAATTCAGATTCAGAATTCAGATTCAGAATTCAGATTCAGAATTCAGATTCAGAATTCAGATTCAGAATTCAGATTCAGAATTCAGATTCAGAATTCAGATTCAGAATTCAGATTCAGAATTCAGATTCAGAATTCAGATTCAGAATTCAGATTCAGATTCAGAATTCAGATTCAGAATTCAGATTCAGAATTCAGATTCAGAATTCAGATTCAGAATTCAGATTCAGAATTCAGATTCAGAATTCAGATTCAGAATTCAGATTCAGAATTCAGATTCAGAATTTATGTAAATTTATTTTCGGCATATCGGTGAAAAATTTAGATTCATGGAGAAAGAATATCAGAATTAAAAATTGATGAAGCTGGTTGTTGCGAGGTAAAGTATGGTGTACGTTAATAAATTTTCCTTGCAAAAATGTTCTTTCGCTCTTTTCATCATCCGTAAAATTTCTCCTCACTTTATCAATTTTCAATTCTGGAATTGTTTCTCCAAGAATACCAATTTTCACAGTTTTTGATAAATTTGCGATGACTTAAAGATCATTACACATGAAAACACGATTTTGTTTTGTGAAAACCTTTTTTCACATTTTTTCTGAAATTAAGTTTGCTGCATATTTTTAGGGGTAAAACCATACTACTAAAAGTTGTAAAATCCGAAATCATAAAAAAAATTTTGGATGAAAGAAATTTCAATGTTGAAAACCGCGTGATGCAAAACAATCAAAATGAGATTCAGATTCAGAATTCAGATTTAGAATTCAGATTCAGAATTCAGATTCAGAATTCAGATTCAGATTCAGAATTCAGGTTCAGAATTCAGATTCAGAATTCAGATACAGAATTCAGATTCAGAATTCAGATTCAGAATTCAGATTCAGAATTCAGATTCAGAATTCAGATTCAGAATTCAGATTCAGAATTCAGAATTCAGATTCAGAATTCAGATTCAGAATTCAGATTCAGAATTCAGATTCAGAATTCAGAATTCAGATTCAGAATTCAGATTCAGAATTCAGATTCAGAATTCAGATTCAGAATTCAGATTCAGAATTCAGATTCAGAATTCAGATTCAGAATTCAGATTCAGAATTTAGATTCAGAATTCAGATTCAGAATTCAGATTCAGAATTCAGATTCAGAATTTAGATTCAGAATTCAGATTCAGAATTCAGATTCAGAATTCAGATTCAGAATTCAGATTCAGAATTCAGATTCAGAATTCAGATTCAGAATTCAGATTCAGAATTCAGATTCAGAATTCAGATTCAGAATTCAGATTCAGAATTCAGATTCAGAATTCAGATTCAGAATTCAGATTCAGAATTCAGATTCAGAATTCAGATTCAGAATTCAGATTCAGAATTCAGATTCAGAATTCAGATTCAGAATTCAGATTCAGAATTCAGATTCAGAATTCAGATTCAGAATTCAGATTCAGAATTCAGATTCAGAATTCAGATTCAGAATTCAGATTCAGAATTCAGATTCAGAATTCAGATTCAGAATTCAGATTCAGAATTCAGATTCAGAATTCAGATTCAGAATTCAGATTCAGAATTCAGATTCAGAATTCAGATTCAGAATTCAGATTCAGAATTCAGATTCAGAATTCAGATTCAGAATTCAGATTCAGAATTCAGATTCAGAATTCAGATTCAGAATTCAGATTCAGAATTCAGATTCAGAATTCAGATTCAGAATTCAGATTCAGAATTCAGATTCAGAATTCAGATTCAGAATTCAGATTCAGAATTCAGATTCAGAATTCAGATTCAGAATTCAGATTCAGAATTCAGATTCAGAATTCAGATTCAGAATTCAGATTCAGAATTCAGATTCAGAATTCAGATTCAGAATTCAGATTCAGAATTCAGATTCAGAATTCAGATTCAGAATTCAGATTCAGAATTCAGATTCAGAATTCAGATTCAGAATTCAGATTCAGAATTCAGATTCAGAATTCAGATTCAGAATTCAGATTCAGAATTCAGATTCAGAATTCAGATTCAGAATTCAGATTCAGAATTCAGATTCAGAATTCAGATTCAGAATTCAGATTCAGAATTCAGATTCAGAATTCAGATTCAGAATTCAGATTCAGAATTCAGATTCAGAATTCAGATTCAGAATTCAGAATTCAGATTCAGAATTCAGATTCAGAATTCAGATTCAGAATTCAGATTCAGAATTCAGATTCAGAATTCAGATTCAGAATTCAGATTCAGAATTCAGATTCAGAATTCAGATTCAGAATTCAGATTCAGAATTCAGATTCAGAATTCAGATTCAGAATTCAGATTCAGAATTCAGATTCAGAATTCAGATTCAGAATTCAGATTCAGAATTCAGATTCAGAATTCAGATTCAGAATTCAGATTCAGAATTCAGATTCAGAATTCAGATTCAGAATTCAGATTCAGAATTCAGATTCAGAATTCAGATTCAGAATTCAGATTCAGAATTCAGATTCAGAATTCAGATTCAGAATTCAGATTCAGAATTCAGATTCAGAATTCAGATTCAGAATTCAGATTCAGAATTCAGATTCAGAATTCAGATTCAGAATTCAGATTCAGAATTCAGATTCAGAATTCAGATTCAGAATTCAGATTCAGAATTCAGATTCAGAATTCAGATTCAGAATTCAGATTCAGAATTCAGATTCAGAATTCAGATTCAGAATTCAGATTCAGAATTCAGATTCAGAATTCAGATTCAGAATACAGATTTATAATTCAAATTCAGAGTTCAAATTCAGAATTCAGATTGAGAATTCAGATTTAGAATTCTGATTAAGAATTCGGATTAAAGATCAACCTGGAATTTGAATATATTCAAATATTAGACTAAGTGTTGTAACTCAAAATTCAAACTTTAGAATCAGAATAAGATTTCAGATTTAGTTTCCAGAATGAGATTAATCATTTAATAGTCATATTACTTTCCCCTCCTTTTGTGGGAATTTTTCCTCTATGCATGGTTGAGCTCTAAAAAAGGTATCATGCTAGGGCACGCGTCACGGCTATCCATCAATATTGTAGTTGGTTTTACTTATTCAGTAAAAAAAAGCATAAAAAAACAGTAAGATTCGAACCGTGACCAGCAACGTGAAAGTTCTGGTTGCTACCACGGCACCATTTCAGCGTGTTATAAATCTTGGAAATTCTACTGTTTAAATACCATTCATTCCATACATAAAATGAGCTCCTTACATACCAGTTCGCTTTTCCCCAAAAAAACGTACCAGGCATCATTTTTTTATATTGAGATTGGAATTTTTCGTGTTTGAATATCTGAAATCATTCTTATATGATTCAGAGGGAAGGAATCTATCATGTATATTCTATATTATTTTATATTTTTCCAAATATAATTTAAACTCTGTTAGAAAGGCTCCAATCCACTGTTAAGTGTATTAAATCGGGTTTTTATTTTGTATATCTAAGTCCTGTTTCACAGCTGCTGACGTTTGATCATCGAGGCCTCTCTGGAATGTCTCTGCTCTTTGGACATGTGTCTGTGCTCGTAACAGAAGATATCTTCCCCAAGAACGACCAAGATGGGTATTATACCCGCCACTACGTTAGCCGCTACCGAAGATAGGATACCCACTGATCACCCTCAGATTTAACAGACGCTTCTGCAGGTTGCACTGCCTATTCAAGGCTGCCTTCCAGGCTGCCAATCCATATCGCAGAATGGATGAGGTCACACTCGCCAGGAAACTCCTTCTGCTGCAACGGATCGCCGCGCCGAGGAGTTCGACATGGTCTTTTGCACGCGACTAGTAAGAGAGTAGTAGATATGGCTCGTAATGTTTAGTCGGTTGTCCAATATTATTTCCAGGTATTAGCTAACCCGCTGAGATTCGATTTCACAAGGCCCAACTGCAATCGCGCCTGTTTGTGCAGATTGCAACTTGGCGATCAGTACCATCTCGGACTTGTGATGAACCAGACGCAAACATTTGGAGCACCTGTTCGCTACTGTGGCGAGTAGCTGTAATTCCTCCGTGGAGGGACCCGATGCTAAATAGGACGGCTGCGCCATCGGCAAATCCCACTAGTCTCACTTAAGCTTGAAAATTTTCTTTCATTCATGAGGATAGCGAAAGTCATAAATCATAACATGACAGAATATTCCGATGACGTGAATGTGAATACCTCGGTCATTCACAAGGTGTAGGGAATGTTCACTGAAGAGAAGAATGAGCAAAAAATGATAGTTGTGAATCAAATGGAAGCTTTAAAAATGTGTCTAGGAGCTGTTATCTTCATGAATCTTATATTATAGCTAGCGAACGTTTGTGGTATTGTGGCGAATTGAAAACAAGGTAGGAAGAGAGAGTTTTATTGTAGTTTCAACAGAGCATTCAAAACTCTTTGAAAACAAATGATATATTTACTTAAAGCTTCATTAGTATTTTCAAATCTACCTGGAAGTAACTGATCGAAACAAGAATATAACAAAACGGTCTTGAAACGAGCAGCACAAAACACGCTATAATAAAACCATAATAAAACTTTCTAGTGTTAGTTGGCTTAATTTGTGTTACTTGGGTGGGCCCAGTATCGATCCCTGTGAAACACCTCCCGTGTCGCCCACTGGTCATATAGATGGCGATTGTTTCAGCCTGGTCTGCCACCATAGTAACGGACAGGATAGCGTCCACGCTGCTGCGGCCAAATACCGAACTGTTTGTCGAAGAGACCGTTTTTGCTCTCGGTGTAGAGCTAGATCTGGATCACCTTCTGTCACGCTTCACCGGCTGAATCGAAAATGCCTATATGCTATTAAGCGGCCATGTGGCTTTCCCGGCTTTGACAGAAGAACCTCTTATTCACGTATTATTGTAGTGACGGCCGGAATATTTCTGGGTGTTCCATGATCACGGTTTTCACTGCAACGTTAGGAATGCCGTCAGAACCCGGGAGATAGTTGTTGAAAGTAAGTGTCAAGTTCGATGTTTTAAAAATAATTTTAAAAAATCGATTTAAGCAACTTTCATGTTCTACCTTTAGAAATATTTTAAGGATTCTCCAAGTTGTATCGAAACTATTCCAAGAAGATTTTAAAAGATTTCTTTTTGATCGCCTTCGCCATCGCTTCCCCGATGCATTACCAAAGTTTTCTAATCGGATTAATTTGCCCCATCAGCAGCGGCTCATCTAATTACCATCCCCATGAAACGCCAAACGATTCCAGATTCCACGAACTAAACGAAACAAAACTGTGCTGTCGAGATTCATTTTTTCGCCTCTCTCTCCGGTTGATTTTGTTGATGTAGTTAGTTAGTTAGTTTTGAGTAGTATCGTGGGAGTTATCTCGTTCGCTGCTGTAAATTCATATCTTATAGGATTCACATTCCGCCAATGTTGCAGAAAAACCAAATTGTTCGAGATCGGGGAAGGGGGGAAAAATCAGCTCGAATCGCTACAGTAACTTACCTCGGCTCAAGGATCCTGAAAAGAAAGCCCGGTGAAAGGAGGAAAATAATCCTATTAAAATCGGTCGGTACGGAAAGAAAATTATTGATATAACTGTTCGATAGTGAGAGCACACTCTTATTTTTTTCAACATTTTGCTGAAGTTTTTTACTTCGAAGAATTCCATACTTCAAGACTGATGCTTGGCTGGTGGAAAAGTTTTTTCCATGGGAAATAATTAAGAAGCTTTACTCAATCGTCTTACAAGCTTTGAAAAGCTCAGATTTTAAAATCTTTAGAATGGTTTTATGGTTTGAAACTATCTCTAGAAGCACTACTCTATGTATATATTTAAAAGCAATTTTACTTGATCGGGCGTTATTTACATGTTTTTCGTACATCATATATGTAATGACAAAATTACCTATAAGAATTGGCGAGTTTTGAAAAAAATAAGCCATGAAGATTAGAGCACCTGTATTCGTGGTTGAAAGTTGAGGTTGGAAGAGGTAAAATATTCCACGACTAGTGCAAAAATATCAGAAAATTTATCAAAATATTAACTGATTTTCAAAATTGAAATATTTTTCAATCTTCTCGTTACTGGAAATGAATAAAATAAAACATCCACTTAGCTTATGGGTGTATATGGGGCCTTCCTTCGATATTGAACCAGTGATTGAACGTCCGTTTAGCTGAAAAATACGCCAGGGGAAATCCGGATGGCATAGTACTGGCCATTTCGAATCAATCAATAGAATAAATTAATCTTTTCGCATTTGAACAACTACCCTGCACTTCACCAAAGGTTTTTATATTAAATACACTCATCTTTCAATGAACCCAGCCAATTCAAATTGAGCTTTATAACAAATCTTCTAAATTTCTGACACCATAAAAATTTTCCGACCGCACTGGACCAAGGCTCGCTACGTTTTTTCCGTTCACTTATGTTTGAGAAAAAAGAAAAACTTTCTTCACTCTAGCCTAATCTGACATGTCGAAAATATAATAGATTTTATAAATGATTTGAGAAGTTGGCTTAGACCTCTGAAAATTTTGAGATAAAGTTAATTTTCTGTAATTTACATAAACAGTTCATTTTACAATTGAAAATCTCATATAACATCATAATTTATTAAAAAGGCTCTTTCTCAATATTAAAATTTTAAAGTTTCCTTTTATATTTTCAATAGATATAGGTATCAATTTCAATCACCACGACATATCAATTGAATTATTAAATCTAATTGAGTTAATAAGACAACAAATTAGAAAATAATTTAAAACGATTGCTGAATTGTACAAGAATCGTTTTTATTAATGCAATATAGTGTCTACTCACCATTTTTAGAAACGTTTAAGCCTTCAATTCAAAACAACCATTGTTTTTGCCTTTCTTTCAGAAAGGTATAGTTATCGGTCGATTTGGGAGATCATTAATTATGGGTCTTAGATATACCTTTATAGGTACCTATCGAATCAGCTCGACGAGTTCAGACGATGTCAGTGTATTTGTATGTATTGGTGTGATTTTTTATAAACTTTGTCACTACGTTTTTGCGAAACTGGGAAGTACAATAAAAATGATTTTTGTCTTAAAAAATTTGATTTTTTTCCCTCTTCAATGTATAAAAGAAAGAAAAAAAAACAAAATAGTTTGAAAAATAAATTTTCATAGTAATTATCATCAAATCATCACACCAAAAAACGTGTCAATTTAGCTGGCTGGCCACAACAAGCAATCACTAAAATCAAGATTATCGTATATATGACGTCAAATTATATGTGACGTCATAGATACGCGCTTGCTATCGAAAAGTATGGACCTGTCGATGTGTGAAAGGGGGAACAGACAGGCTTCACTCCCTCTAAGGTTTGATGTCATGGTGACAGAAACCGTATGGGAGGAAGACGCCAGTTAATATTTTCTCGGCCAATGATTGAAATTTTTTCATTTTAATGGTTCAGTTTACACCGAACCATTTCAAAAATTTCGGAACCAAAGCTCCGAATTATTGAACATAAAAATGGTTTTTACCCAGGGGTACGACCCCGAAATTTGTGAAGTCGTTGGTAAGTAGGTCATGCCCACACTGCATGGTACGAAAGCGATAGTAACTTCGCCCAACATTATATTCAGGAACAGATTGCTCTGAGAAGGGGAAAACAACACGGGTACGCGGACGATGTATGCACATCCTCTCATCTTCTCACGTGCCGTTCGTGCTTACGAAGCTTTTTCTTAAGCAGCAACGACAGGAGAGTATTTCGCCCGTGAAAGCAAATTAAATCTAATAAGACAAATGCTACTGAATCCTCTCGAGCTTTAAGCTCTCGAGCTTGTTTTTTTGTTCCCTTTTCTCTTCCTCTCTTCAGATCTAACGTTGCGTTGTTGTTGTTGGGGTTGGTGTCTAGAGGAAAACGATGACGGCTTGGAGGTCAATCTGAACTTTCACTTGCTGAAGCCAATGGAAGATGACAACCAAACAGTAGCGCCACCAAACCCTCCATAGTAGAGTTTGAAGCATTTGGGATTTTTTTTTTGAACATGCATATAAAGCTAAAAAGCTAATAATCATTATTGACAAAGTTGAAGAAACAGAAAAAAAAATTGACTAAATAGACCAATTTGACGAAATTGACAAATTTGACATAATTCATTGATTTGACAAAATTCACTTGATTGAAAAAATCATAAAATTGACAAAATTTATAAAATTGACAAAATCGAGAAAATTGGCAGAATTGACCAAATTGACGATGAAAAACTGGATTAAAATTCACTGAATTGACAATATTGATAAAACTGACAAAATTAACAAACTTGAAAAAATTGACAAAATTGACAAAATCGACAAAGTTGACAAAATTGACAAAATTGACAAAAGAGATGACAAAATTCACTAAATTGACAAAATTGACAAGATTGATAAAACTGACAAAATTGAGAAAATTGAAAAAAATGATTAAATTAACGATGACAAAATCGAAAAAATTCACTAAATTGACAAAATTGACAAGATTGATAAAACTGACAAAAATCGACCAAATTGACAAAATTGATTAAATTGACCAAATTGACCAAATTGACGAAATTGACAAACTTGGCTTAATTCATTGATTTGACAAAATTAGCTTTGCTGAAAAAATCATAAAAATTGATAATATTTATAAATTTGAAAAAAATCGAGAAAATTGGCAGAATTGACAAAATTGACGATGACAAAATCGACAAAATTCACTGAATTGACAAAATTGACAAGATTGATAAAACTGACAAAATTGAAAAAAAAATTACTAAATCAACGATGACAAAATCGACAAAATTCACTCAATTGACAAAATTGACAAGATTGATAAAACTGACAAAAATCTACAAAATTGACCAAATTGACCAAAATGACCAAATTGTCAAAATTCACAAAATTGACAAAATTCACTAAATTTACAAAATTGACAAAATTGAAAAGATTGACAAAATTGACTAGCGAAATTTACAAAATTGACCCAATTGACCAAATTGACAAAATTGACAAGATTGACAAATTGACAAAATTTACAAAATCGAAGAAAATTGACAAAATTGAGAAAATTGGACAAATTGACAATGACAAAATCGACAAAATACACTTAATTGACAAAGCTGACAAAATTGACAAAATTGACAAAATTGACAAAATTGACAAAATTGACAAAATTGACAAAATTGACAAAATTGACAAAATTGACAAAATTGACAAAATTGACAAAATTGACAAAATTGACAAAATTGACAAAATTGACAAAATTGACAAAATTGACAAAATTGACAAAATTAACAAAACTGACCAAATTGACAAATTTGACAAATTTGACAAATTTGACAAAATTGACAAAATTGACAAAATTTTCAAATTTGAAAAAGTTGACAAAATCATGAAAATTGTTAAAATCGACAAAATTGACAAAATCTAGAAAATTGGTTAAATTGACAAAATTTATCAACTAAGAATGCTGACAAAATTATGAAAATTGAAAAAATTGACATTATTGACAAAATTGAAAAAATTACCAAATTAACAAAATTAACAAAATAGACAAAATCAACAAAACAGAATAAAAATCTCAAAATAATAAAATTAAAAATACTACGCTTTCAAAATTTTCAATACTTTTAATTTTCAAAATTTATTCTACCGATTTTCTGCATTTTGGTATCGTATTTTACTCTAGCATTTGAAATTTTATCCAATAATTTTATCTATGTATTTGTTTCATATACTTGAGAGGTTGAATTATTTGAAATACATGGTCATGCACCTTTTTTCAAATTGTATTCTTAATTTTTATACCCCTTCCATTTTGAAGATATCATATGCTGTAACTCCAAAAGGAGTAAATTGAGTTAGATTATAATGTCATAGAAACGGAATCATACATGATATTCCAGAATCTAGTCATTCAAAAATCTCCAACTAGTTGCAAATAAGGTTATTTATATGAAAATTATGATCATATAAAAATACTTTTATCCTAATAAAAACTTTGAATCTTTAATTCCTAAATTCATTTTGGATTTATTGCGTATGAAATTCATTAATCATAATTCATAATTCATTTTGTTTTATATGTACCCAAATATAATTTACAGGCTGAAAGAAAGGCTACAATCCACTGTCAAGTGTATTAAATCGGGTTTTTTAACAAAGGTATACCCGCCTACTTAGATTCATTGACTTGGGTGTCATCTTAGTTTGCACGAACAAATAAAAATTCTTCAGTTTTCAAGAGATACATTTTGTTTTATTCCACTTCCGCACTCACTACTCTAAAAGAGTTCACTTAATACACTCTAAATGGATTTTTGCAGGTTGTTTTTTTTCATCCTCCATCTTCTGGTTTTGATTTTTCGAAGGGAGCTTTATTTTCCATGTTTTTTTTTATCTCGTTCTTTCTCTCTGTCTCTATTGAATGTTCTGGTTTGGTTACGAAATGAAAGCAATGGCTGTGAAATTTACTTTTCACTTCACTTGTTCTGCAGAATGTTGGGCACCACCGCAATTTGATGCTGATATTTTTCGCTCCCCTCCTTCACTATTATTATTATTACTGTTTACTATAAACTCTCCACCTAGTTGGGCCAATTTGTGATAAGCAGTTTGAAACTGTACTACCCGGTCGTTCTATACAAATCCTTTTTCTGTTTGTGGCGCTTTCATAAAAATATGGTTCCGTTTGGTTTTTTTTCTTCTCTTGTTTTGCTATGAGGCGAAAATGATATCTGTTACAATAATTTCGTTTTCTTTTACACTGCTAAACATTCTTCTTCGTATTGTACGTGTTGTGATTTCATTATCGCAATATTTCTTCTTTGTATCAGCTTCAACTCCGAAGCGAGAAAACTCTATTTACAAAACAATTAAAATTCTTATCATAAAACTGTGTGAAACTACACTTGTTTTGTCTTTTTAATTCTTTTTTGAATTTCTCATGCGCATGTTTCTCGACTTACTCGTGGAAATATTTGGTTAATTATCGCTCATCGTCTCGTAGCATTCTATTTATTGTATTCATTTTCACTTTTGTGTTCCGTCAAGCCTTTATTTTTGCTGTTATTCAAAAGAAAGAAAAACTTCTTTGATTATGTTTGTCGTTCGATTATCCTTCAATAAACCACCAGTTGCTGGTGCCATGGGAACGATAAGTTTACTGTGATTCAAATTGCAAAATAAAAACAACGGTAAAGGAGGGATTCTAGGGGGATTTAAATGTGAATGAATGTCTGGACTAAAAAAGTCCTTCAACCGTAAGTAAGCTGCTTATCCTTCTTCTTCCCCCAATCCCAACTAACTACAAAACCATTTCCATGGATGCTGACGCTAAAGTCCTTCCTAAAGGGAGGTTTGAAAGAAATTAAAAGAAACTTTTATGGCCCCGATTAAAAGTAGAACCGGTTGTAGAGAATCGGAAGCTGAAAGTGCTGGACGTCCTTCCGCTTGCTCACATTGACCACGATCTTGAAAGTGCACCGGGCGCTCCATTCGGCCTCGTCGTGCGCTTCGTAGGTGATGAGATGGCTCCCGGCTCCGAAATCCGTTCCCGGGCTCTGATGCAGCCGGAATTGTGTGCCCCCAGCATAGCAGGCGTTTGCATTGGGAAGTGAGAAAAATAAACCGAAGTTAGGAATGCAAGGCACACTGCGTTTGAGTGAACTCCAGTGGAAATTGTTAGTCTGACTTTTCAACATTTATTGGTCTTGAAATGTTCAACAAAAAAACTGGTGTTTAATAAAAATCCTTACAAAAAAAAAATTAAAAACTTTTCCTAGTGTGTACTCACATTGGACTTGGTTATCGTGACGACGCCCACATTGTCCGAGAAGATTGGCTCCTCCCAGGTGGCCTTGACACTCTGATGGCGACCTTCGATGGTGTAGATCTGCGTGTCCGGGCAGAAGTCGACCGTCGGGGGATTGCCAGCTGGAATGTGAAATGAGTGAAATAGGTGGTAAGTAAAAAAATGCAACATGTGTATCAAAATTTGTTTTAAACTGTATTCAAGTTACCACCTATCGATGTTCATGTTCATTAGAAATTTTATGATGCTTTCAAATAATCATTAGTTCATGTAAGGAATTCGATAAACGATTGCTGGTGATTTTGGGAAAATCAATTAGCTATGAAAGCACACTATATAGAAATAATTGCAAAAATCTTCTCGGTTTTTTTTTTATTTGATTAAAGGCCGGATCAATTTTGAAATCCTTCTTTTGTCATTTAGAGTTGAAACATTACAAGGAAGTTGATTAAAAATAATCAATGTTGGAACAAACTGACCAAAATCTTGTATCCAACAAACTTGCATAATCTACATTGCAGAAAATTGAAAAATCGTGTGATTATGTATACAATTGTCGATTAACTGTCGTTTTTCTTATCCCTTTTACCAAACTTAGTTTGTATTAATGAATTTACAATACATTTTGCATTGTTGGATAACTAGTGGCGGTTTAGGTTTTAAGAGGGTTGACTTGAGTCAACAGACTCTTACTAACTTTTTTGAATTTCAGTTTGGAATTCAGATCAAGATTCCAAAATCAGATTTGGTATTCATATCCAGAATCAGAATGCAGTTTGAGAAGTTATGTTAAGAACAAAGATTCTGAATTCAGGTTTAGAATAAAGATTGAGTATTAAGATTGAGTCCAGCTTAACTGCGTCTAAAGATCATATCAAATCAGTGATGTGAATGTGAACTCAGAAAAATAATTTGGATTACGATATGAATTCGGAATGTGAATCCGCAATTTAAATTCTAAATCTTTTGCTTTAAAAAAATTTAAACTAATTATTCAGAATTAACCTACATTTAGAATTTACACGAATCTGATTTTTAAAATCGAAACCCTGGAACTGGAATCTGAATTTGAATTTGAATCTAAATCCAAATTTGAGCTCCTTATCTGAATTCTGAATCAGAACTTTTCTTAGAATTGAACTCTTATTTCGAAATGTTTCAAAAATCCGTATTTTTATAAAAATCGGTATATTAGATTAAAATATTCAGTCCGAACAGCAATTCAACTAAAGAAGTAATTCCATAAAAAAAGATCATTGATGTATTCCTTACTTTATTTACAGGATATTCTTGTTAATATGTACATTCGTGACTCATTTTTTTAATCCTGAAGGTAGGCTCAGAACACCATGTCGACGCTGCGTTCTTCGAACAAAATAAAACCAGCCAAATATTTCAAAATTCAAATTTTCAACAATCAGCAAGCACATGAACTCTGGCTGGATATTTTTAATGCCCTGCTCATATGGTGATGAAAAACAGTCTTGGCAAAGAAAAGAAATTTAGAAAGTGCTGGGTTGACATGCATTTGTTAAAGAATTTCATAAACAAATCTTTATAGATATTTCAGTAAATGTCTAAATAATTGTCTGAGTAAATTGTCTGAAGAGCATAATATTATCCAATCGAATATCTCGCAAATGTTTATTGAAACAAAATACACTCGCATTTTTATAATTCATCATATTATAAGCAATAACTTACGGAACGAGAAACAAACCTGGAACCAAACGTCTATCTTTGTACAAAATATGTCTTCTGGGTCATCTAAGCTCAAGCCAATACGATTCTTGATTACATTTTCTACCCAGTTCCACAATATTTGATCTTATGAACATTGCTGTCCTACTCTTGACAAATTTCGCAAGAAATGCTACCTACTACAGAGAAGATTGATGATTGATTGTACGTCTTTATTCTATATGGATGGATATGATTAAATATTTCGTAAGGTAATGATATGATTAAAGATACATATTTGCTTACGGTTTGCTCAATTAGAAATGCTGGATTGGTAGATTTTTGTAAGAATTGTTAGAATGCTTCGAAAAGGGTTTTACACTGTCACCCTGTCTCGGGATCTAACAAGCTTTGGACACTTCTTAAGTACAGCTGATTCCGCTAAACTCTGAAAAAATTCTGATGATTCCTTAAAATTGACTTATTGGTGATTTGCAGCATAGATTTTTGACATCCAACGTCAACTGGATTTCACTTATAGAACTAAAAAAGAGGTGATGAAAGCTGAATATCAACACGCCTGTGCAAACAAATTGTTTCTTATACTGCGATTTCTGTAAAAACTGTTAAATTTTGTACAATTATGATGACTGAACCCGATAAGAAAATCACTAATTTACTTACGTCAGTGCTTATTGCAAAGGAAAATATTTTAATGAATGATTTTCCTAACAAAATTCAACTATGATATTTTTAGATTTGAATCATGAAGAATTTTTTTCGATAGATATTGATTCTGGAATATGATTGAGACTATGTAAATTACTCTGTTGGACTAATTTGAAAGGGATCTACAGCTGATAATTTGGAAGAAGGTTATCAGAAATCATAACATTAATATTCCAAAATTGAAATTTGCGCTCAAGCTGTGTTAAAATTTACTTTGTTGAACATTTCAAAGCAGTTTTCTACTCTGAGAAATCTGATTTTTGATCATTTTATTTCTCGTAGCAACAAAATTTTTGCATTTTTTACAATACCTAACATCGATTATTTCAGATTAGTAGTTTACTTCAGGGATTTATATTCACACTTTCAGATGGTTCAAATTGTTCAAATTCAAAATTGTTATAAATTAAAATCCCTTCCTTCCGCAAAATATCTTCTAGTTTTAGGAAGAAACGAAATTCATGCTTTATTCAACACACTCAATATTCTCACTCCCTACACTCACTCCCCTCATGATAGTTGATGTGGCGTAAAACATTTTGTCCGGAAATATTTCCTCAAAACTATGCACGTTTCTAAAAATATTTCATGAACATGTTTATTTCAAAGAACTAATTAACATTGGAGATATTATCTTACGAGCGGTTTTTTGAATATGTTAAATTCGAAAGCCTGGGCTGGAATATTCGTTCATCAAGTCGCTTTGTAGGCCGCAAAAAGTTAGTTTTTTTTCTTAAAAACTCAAAATAACAGCGATTAGGTTTAACAATATTTGAACAGTGACGTATTTCACATTTTTTTACCATATTCTTCAAGCAAGCGTTGGTAAATATTTTATTGAACTCCAACAATTTTTCTTTTTCATTTATTTTTTGAAAAAATACCACGCGTTTTGACACTTGAGTTCATAATATCATCACTTTGGGCCCTCTGAACTTCATTTGGAGCAGCAAATCGCTAATATTATTGGCAAAAATAGAATTTATTTGACATATTGGACAAATTATTCCACCCATTAGTGAATATTTAGCAACTATCAAGATGGTAATTGGCGATTTGCAACAAAAAACGACTCTCAGATGCCCTGCGATCAAAATGACGATTCCTGTCATTCGCAGGTTTATTATTGGCGATTTGCAGCTCCAAACGACGTTCAGAGGGCACTTCAATCGACAGGATGACATTATGGGTGGAAATGTCATTTCGCGTACTATTTTTTCCAAAACAAATCGAAAAAATTTAATATTTCGATGTTTGAGAAAATGGTAAGAAATATTTTTCTACACAATCGTTTATACTTTCAAAACCCATCTATGGATCGATATGTATTATTTTTTAGTTTTCCGGTTGGCTGGGTGGTGGCAACGTGCGTGGAAGGCTTACCTGAAGTGAGAATGTTCCCTGTGCCATCTTTCGGAAGTTATGCGTTCGTTAAATTGGGCAAATTTACGCCAATTGGCGATTTGCAGTAAAACTATTTGACATGCAGCGCTAACTAGATTTCAGTTACGGAACTAACAAAAGCGTGATGATATAGCTGTTTTTAACACAGCAGTCAATGGGAGTTGTTTTCAAAATTGTGGTTTTTGCGGAAACTGGCAAATTTTGGACAGTGAATATGGCAGATTCGGGTAAGAAAATCTCCGATTTACTAGTCCTGATGGCAAGTTAAGCAAGTTTAGTTTTTTTGTAATGTTTTAATAAAAATACATTTGTGATTTTTGAAGATTCAAACCAAGGGGAAGCTATTCCAATATGGTGGATAAGCTTGACTACGTTGGAGATTCTGTTCGGCCAATCCAGAAAGGGTCCGCAGTTTTTGAAACCAATCACGTACTTTTAATCGTTTACCGGAAGGTGGTGTCTATGTCGAAGCCAATGTGGAGCACTTCTTTCCTTTTTTCCTATTCCCTTTTGGTGTTGGGGAAGTAAAATAATTCACGCTTTCTATCACAACATTATCTTAAATTTTTTCGACCGTTTGTCGATGCACCAATGAGTTTTATATACGGAAAGGATGTTTTCTTGAAAACTCGGCGCGAATCTACAACAGTGTTTAAATTAAGGTTACCAGAATTTTTACAGCACGTATCCGGGCCGGACAAACCGGGCAATTTTTATATAAAAACCTGGCAAAATCCAGGCATACGATTTCAAATTGACGACCATAAATCCGGGCAATATCCGGGCAAATTTTGTCAAAACTCAGAAATCCCTAAACAAAAATCAAGAAAAAAAATTTAAAAAAATTGATCATAACTCATCGATAGATTTTGAACTGCATTTTAGGGTTCCAAAAAACCTTCCATGATTATTTTTATAAAACTTGCTCAAAAAATTTCGTTTTGGAGATGTTTGTCGTTTTTTGTTTGGATTGTTTGGAGATGTTTGTCGTTTATTTGCCAAATAAAGTGAATAAATCTAGGCAAAATCCGGGCATTTTTAAATGGAATCCGGGCAACCGGGCCGGGCCGGACTGTTCTTCAATTTAGTATTAAATATCCGGGCAAACCCGGATAAAACCGGGCAATCTGGCAACCTTAATTTAAATGGGTTTATGTCTAGGCACAGCTTTAAATATGAACAAAAATCTGACGGGTTATAAAATCTCCATCGTTAAAATTTGAGCAAACTTTTTTCGAGCGGTTCCTCGAAAATTCCGAAAATTTGCTCCATTTAACGAACCTCTAGCTTCCGAAAGGTGGCACATGGAACATTCCTACTTCAGGTAATCCTTCCACGCTGTTGCACGTTGGCACCACCCAGCTGTTTACTGAAAACTTAAAAATAATACATATCGATCAATAGCTGGGTTTTGAAAGTATGATCGATGGTGTAGAACACATTTTCTTACCATTTTCTCCTATCCAATCTGGATAAAAACTACTTCAAACACCGAAATATTAAATTTTTTTGGTTTGTTTTGGAAAATAGTACGCGAAATGATATTTCCATCCATAATATCATCATTTTGATCGAAGTGCCCTCTGAACGTCGTTTGGAGTAGTAAATCTCCAATTCTTTTTTCAAGTCCAGTAGGCGAATTCAATGCCTACACTAAAACATTCTTTACGTCATTTAATGTTCATTTTTCTTAGGCCATCAATCGCATGCTTCAAGTCTCCAAAAAAAAATAACCCGCGATGCGTCGTTATGATTTTCAACGTCGCTACGTTAAAGCCCTTCACTAAAAGTGCGGCAGACTGTCACCGCGGAGTTCTAATCGCACTGTCAAAAGTCGTTCCAATCGAGCATAACCATCTTTCAAAGGCCTACGTAGGGTTGCGACGTTTCGTTTATTGGCAAAGCAGCTGTTATTATAATAAGGTTGCCAGATTGCCCAGTTTATCCGGGTTTTCCAGGAAATTTAATATAAAATTTGGGAAAACTCCGGTCCGGTCCGGTTGCCCGGATTTCATTTGAAATGCCTGGATTTTGCCTGGGTTTATGCACATTTTCATTCTCAAATCAAGCTTTAAAAAACAAATTGTTTTGTAGATATTTTTAATGCGTCCAAAACGAAATTTTTTGAGAATGTTTAAAAAAATTATCTTGAAAGATTTTTTTGAAAACCTAATATACGATTTAAAATCTGATGATAGATTTTGATAAAAAAAAGCTTTTTCAACATTACTTCTTGATTTTTGAAGAGTTATTCCTAGGTTTTGACCGGGTGGCTACTGAAAAAAAATCTGGCAACCTTAGGTTATAAGCACTCATATTTTGATTTTTATCTGCACGTATAATGTGTACACAAATGTCAAAATGTGAAGTATGTTTGTCAAAACAATAAGAGAAAATTCGAAAAATTCGTTAGGATTTGATTAGATTGGATTTCAATTGGATTAAAGAATAAGGTAAGAAAAAGTGAACTACGTAATCGTTCATACTTTTCAAACACGTGTATAATTCAATTGATCTTAATTTTCAGTTTCCGGATAAGCCGTTTTGTGCCTAAGTACAACAGCAATGAGAGCCTGCGTTTAATTAGAATCTTTACAGTACAGAGCAGTAAGAATTATTTTAGAATTGTCACTAAACCGTTCGTTAGATGATAATCTTTAACAAGAATTAGTTTTCAAAAATTGAATATGCTTCTGAAACATTTTTAGTTTCTAGCCGAGTTTTGAAGAAATATTTCTGAACGAGAAACTTAATCGCCAAATCAGCATACATTTGGATACAGAAGGCTTAAAAATGTGTGCGTATGTGGAGGAAAGTGTGAATTTAGGTTGCTTCACCGAATTCAAACGGAATTTGGCGAGATGCAAGAATGCAAGATGCAAGAAGATTCACCGCAGATCAATTGCAGATCCATGAGCTTTACTCCATTCTTTTACAAAAGCGATCAAAAATCGATATTTTTTAAAATTCATTTTAAAATTTTTGTGGTGCAATTTTCTACATAAGAACTATCGAACCATCAATACTTAAAAAAAAAAAAGGAAATGAAACAAATTGGAGTTTGAGATATAAAAATTGTAACAAATAATTGAAGAAAGTAATTCTATAATTTGATTTTCTAATCACGAAACAAAGGTTGGAAAAAGGTAAGCTTACAATTTGAAGGAACAATTATTAGTGTAAATCGTTGCCAAGATTGAACAGTCTGCATCGAGCAGTCGTCGAGTTCGGTTCGAATTCGAATTTCTGGTAGCGCGTCGGTGTTTGTCGTGTGGGTGAGGCGAAAAACTAAATCGATCGGTGCAAAAGAACAATTTTGAATCGAAGGGCAGTCAACTTGTGTGATTGAATGTGAAAGAAATAGTTGTCGCATCAATAGTGTTCTCATTTGCTTGGGAATGTTCCCGTTAAATTTGGAAAATCTGCCCAAATAAGTGCACTCTTATTGAAACGTCTACAGCCGAGACAAGTTCTAACATGCGCGTGTGTTGTACGAGGGAGTGACCAAACGCGGACTATTTTTTTTTTTTTTTTTCAATCAAAGCAAGCGTTGCGCGTCATGATTTGGATGGGGTGAAAATTGCGTGGGGAGAAGTCTGCATCTACTTTGCTTTCGCTTTTCCTATTTTGCAATTTCATTGATTAAGGGCTATTTTCGTCTTGATTGTTTTTTTTTATTAATGATGCATGATTCAAGCAATTCAATTTTTGGTGATACTATTTGGGATGACCAACTCACGGCCTGAACGAAAAGTTTTAGGCTTACATTCGGAAAGAAATGTGCTTGCGTGTGATGCAAGTGATTTTATGTAGGGACGAGTAAGGAAAAGCAACAAGCCGATTTCACTAAAAACAAAGAATGGTGTTTTACTGATAATGCTGAATACTGAGGCACAGAGTCTGCATAGCGAATGTGACTAAGCTCCGAGCAATTCGAAGATTATTTGTGATGTGGAAAGGGATTTAAGATGTGGAGTAATCAATGCAGTCTTAATGTGAAATTGGATTAAGTATCCTATCCATTGTAGCGAAAGTCATTGTTTTCAGCAATCATAAAAGGGTGTATTTTTGGTGAAGTAGACGCAGTGGATCAATGAGAAAATGTGGAGACAAGATTCAAAAGTGGTATGAAAATTGAAATGAAATATCTGTTCGCAATTTGTAAAGCAATTGTTAGTAACATAAGAATCCCACAAAATTCATCGAAAATTTTAATTTTGGGAAAGGTTAAGTTGAAAAGTGTGAAATAGATTTTGCAGGAAAAAAAGAGAGGAATGCTCTGGGGAAATTTGTGAATAAATGGAAGATTAGTGGTTTACGCGGGAAAGGAAAAAAGTTTCTATTAAATCAAGTGGCAATAAGAAACCAATTTTGGGTAATGTTCTAGGAAGGGATCAGGTAAGGTAATTTAGAAGTGTGATTACAAGGTAAGATTTCAAAGTGTTAATGAAAATTTATAAAAATTATTTGCCTATATATCAGAACGATCAATCATCTGCAAACTGGCCAGGTATATACACGGATGCCGGAATACCTGTGAAAATTTATAAAATTGTAGATTTTATAAATTTCTAACTGGTTTTGGAGGTGATTGATACATTCTTCCAGAATAAACTCAAACAGCGACACGAAATACATTCACCCACAACAAATGACACGAAGCCATGGTGCCGGGTATGACACACTATGCATTGGAGATAAGCCGATTTGATAATCTAAAGAATGCAGAGGTTTCATACTTTGGTAAAACTGCGGTGAATCCGTGCACCCATGGTGGATTACCTACATACATACATAAATCGTTGCCAAGATTGAACACAAAAACGTAATTTATATCGTTACTGAAACCAAAACCGTAATTTATATCGTTACTGAAACCAAAACCGATTTTAATTCTTAATAAATTTTCTCAGAGTAGGAAACTTTAATACAGTTTTTCAAGAAGAAGCTAAGAGTTCCTATTTTAATCATAATTTTTTTTTATTATATTCAAAAATTCTATTAGAAATATTTTTCAATATTCACCTTCAAAATCACTGGATTTAATGTGATAATTTATAAAAGAAAAATCAAAATTTCAACTGATCGATCGTTTTTGGAAATTCGTAATTTTCACAGAAATATACTTCCATTTATCCGAGATTAAGCTGAAATGGTCAAGATATAAATTGATTTCCTTGCACTAATGCCTTCTTTTCGAGTGCTTTGCTATTGAAGAGTTTTCAACAATAAAAAATTTGAACAAAACTTTAATACGAATTTCATCAATGGAACATTAGTTTGAGTATTT
Source organism: Uranotaenia lowii (assembly GCF_029784155.1). NCBI lineage: Eukaryota > Metazoa > Arthropoda > Insecta > Diptera > Culicidae > Uranotaenia > Uranotaenia lowii. Next base: position 2,494,487 of record NC_073693.1, on the reverse strand, counting down.
TATTTTAAATTAAACAGTGAATCTATCATAATTTTTTAACGTCTGAATCAGTTGCTAAAATCAATTTCTATTGGAACGGCTGCTGGGATTCTGAAATTCAATAAATGTTTTTTTCTGAGAAAACCATGAAAAACACCATTTGCTTATTCAAAAAGCATTGCAAAAGTAAATCGAAGTTTTTCTTATCTAGTTCAATCATTGCTTTTGTCCGTGTTAAAAATGTCCATGTTTTTTTTTACTGTTCATCATTGAAACATTAAATCTAAGCTCTTATTACAATCTTACAGTGAAAATAGATGAACTTGATATTGATCAGATAAAAATATGATACGAAGAAAATATTACCATGAAAAATAATCACATGGCATCTCAAAGTATGTTTCAGAAATCGGCTATTTTGACTTCTTTTATTATAAAATCTTTTCTTCAGGAACTGTAAGAGATTTCAACATAAAAATTGAAACTCCTATCTATTGGAATATGGGAGAAAATAAGTATTCTTTATAGTATTCGCCTTTTCATGTTCTATGTAGGGTTTTAATAAATGCACTCATGAGAACAGGATATCATTTCTTTATGAAAGCTTCTTTTAGACAAAATGGAACTTTCAAACACATCTTTTAGTAAAACAGGAACACTTGGATGCTTGTTCGTTAAAACTTTCACTCGGTATCAAAATATGCGAAAGTAGTTAATCAAATGCAAAGACAGTCCATTACCTGAAGCTCAAATTATCCCCGGGCACAATTTGCCCATAATTCGTGCTGTCACTAACGAGCCATGCCAGGTCATCGAAGTTGAGGATTGACCTACACTATTTCAAGATTAAATCCGTGTGCTGAGAACAAGCTGCTGCTGCTGATGCTGACCTTTGATCTATTTTCTAACGAGCAATAAAGTGACCGGACAATATAATGTATTCATCCGAAAAAAGAACCCTCTGCTGTTATACTCCAGAGATCAAACATGCAGAATCGGGTCATCTGAGAGAAGAAGAAAAAACACCAGAAAATATAGCTTACCCATCACATGAACGGTGAAACTGCAGCTAGCGGTCAATTTCGAGACCGGATGCTTGGCCGTATAGCTGATATTGGTTTCCCCGAGGGGCAGCTGCAGAAGGTCCCGTTTGGCCCAGAAAGGTTCCGCCACGATGTCCCGATCCCAGCTGACGTCCGTTTTGGGCCGCCTCAGTTTGACCGCCGTTTGGCTCGTCTCGTTCGGATGCAACTCTACGTTGACACTCGTCGGGCAGGTCAATCGAGGCTGAGGATATCCTAGAGAGAGCGCGAGAAAAAAAAAATGGAAAATCATTGTTAGCATCTGCCTTAGAGGCGGACAGCTTAACTGCCGAAAGCGCAGTTTTGGAGATATGGCACATTCACGAGGAGGTGTTGAAAAATTCACTCAATGTTAGTCCTGACTTGATTGTTTTTGAACAATGTGTGCGCTGGCTGGGCAACGTTTCAAATTCACTGAAATATTTTCTCTTAAAACGATTATTTTCTTGATCCACTTTGATAGTTTATTCCGAAAAGTGACATTATTTCATTCATTATTCTTAAATGAAGCCTGTTAAAGTCACAGTTTAAAATTTATAAAAAAAAAAAATTACTAAAAAACTACGTCAAGTCGAGCAATGCCCGAAACCCGAACACTAGGACTCGAAAGAAGTGAAGTTTTCCATTTCAAATTGGGTGTGATTCAGTTTTCACCTCATCGAACTTGGCAAGAGGAATAGTTATGCAGAGTGCCGGCTGAAGCAAGGCCAAACGATAGCAAACGAAAGGACCAACTTTGGTGACCGGCTGTATTCGTTTGCGTTCACAACAATCTGGACACAATCGAGATGTGAAAACTGCACGTTATCGAAATCGAGACTTGGACGAGAAAGTTTTGCCGGCCAATTGATCCAATTTAAGCCATTCGGTTCCATTTGAACTGAAATTTTCCCTTCTCTTTTTGCAGCAAATCAATGTTTTGGCGGGGATTTTGGCTTCAAGAAAAAAAAGTTCAACTATATTCAAATAAGATTTTCGATGTTATCGCTAAACCGCATAAAGACCGTTCATTTTTGAAAAAGGCGAGAGAAGGGAAACATTTTAATGCATTGAGTTTTGCTTATGAAAGATTCTGGAAATAGAGAGTATTTCATGGATTGAAAAAAAAAACTCTTGTTCAAATTTTAACAAATTTGCATTCTAAATTCATCATTATTCATTTCAAGTCTCGCTTCCCAATTTTCAACTCTTAATTTACATTTCTATATCCTGAATTCTGAATTTATATTCATCGATTCTCTATCATCCAACATTTATTCAAATTCTAAAATTTCAAATGACCAATGTATTATCTCTAATTAAAATTTTGAAATCTCAATTTTCAACACAAAACTTTGAAATTTCAATAAGACAAAAATAACAAAAATGACAAAAATTACAAAAAATTCAAAAACGACAAAAAAAAACAAAAATTACAAAAATTACCAACATTACATAAATAACAAAAATAACAAGAATAACAACAATTACAAAAATTACAAAAATTCAAAATTAAAAAAAACAAAAATTTAAAAATTTAAAAATAAACAAAAATTACAAAAATTACAAGAGTTACAAAAATAACAAAGATGACAAAAATGACAAAAATTACAAAAATTAAAAATTACAAAAATTACAAAAATGACAAAAATTACAAAAAATACAAAAATTACAAAAATTACAAAAATTAAAAATTACAAAAATTACAAAAATTACAAAAATTACAAAAATTACAAAAAATACAAAAATGACAAAAATGACAAAAATGACAAAAATGACAAAAATGACAAAAATGACAAAAATGACAAAAATGACAAAAATGACAAAAATGACAAAAATGACAAAAATGACAAAAATGACAAAATTCACAAAAATGACAAAAATGACAAAAATGTCAAAAATGACAAAAATGACAAAAATGACAAAAATGACAAAAATGACAAAAATGACAAAAATGACAAAAATGACAAAAATGACAAAAATGACAAAAATGACAAAAATGACAAAAATGACAAAAATGACAAAAATGACAAAAATGACAAAAATGACAAAAATGACAAAAATGACAAAAATGACAAAAATGACAAAAATGACAAAAATGACAAAAATGACAAAAATGACAAAAATGACAAAAATGACAAAAATGACAAAAATGACAAAAATGACAAAAATGACAAAAATGACAAAAATGACAAAAATGACAAAAATGACAAAAATGACAAAAATGACAAAAATTACAAAAATGACAAAAATGACAAAAATGACAAAAATGACAAAAATGACAAAAATGACAAAAATGACAAAAATGACAAAAATGACAAAAATGACAAAAATGACAAAAATGACAAAAATGACAAAAATGACAAAAATGACAAAAATGACAAAAATGACAAAAATGACAAAAATGACAAAAATGACAAAAATGACAAAAATGACAAAAATGACAAAAATGACAAAAATGACAAAAATGACAAAAATGACAAAAATGACAAAAATGACAAAAATGACAAAAATGACAAAAATGACAAAAATGACAAAAATGACAAAAATGACAAAAATGACAAAAATGACAAAAATGACAAAAATGACAAAAATGACAAAAATGACAAAAATGACAAAAATGACAAAAATGACAAAAATGACAAAAATGACAAAAATGACAAAAATGACAAAAATGACAAAAATGACAAAAATGACAAAAATGACAAAAATGACAAAAATGACAAAAATGACAAAAATGACAAAAATGACAAAAATGACAAAAATGACAAAAATGACAAAAATGACAAAAATGACAAAAATGACAAAAATGACAAAAATGACAAAAATGACAAAAATGACAAAAATGACAAAAATGACAAAAATGACAAAAATGACAAAAATGACAAAAATGACAAAAATGACAAAAATGACAAAAATGACAAAAATGACAAAAATGACAAAAATGACAAAAATGACAAAAATGACAAAAATGACAAAAATGACAAAAATGACAAAAATGACAAAAATGACAAAAATGACAAAAATGACAAAAATGACAAAAATGACAAAAATGACAAAAATGACAAAAATGACAAAAATGACAAAAATGACAAAAATGACAAAAATGACAAAAATGACAAAAATGACAAAAATGACAAAAATGACAAAAATGACAAAAATGACAAAAATGACAAAAATGACAAAAATGACAAAAATGACAAAAATGACAAAAATGACAAAAATGACAAAAATGACAAAAATGACAAAAATGACAAAAATGACAAAAATGACAAAAATGACAAAAATGACAAAAATGACAAAAATGACAAAAATGACAAAAATGACAAAAATGACAAAAATGACAAAAATGACAAAAATGACAAAAATGACAAAAATGACAAAAATGACAAAAATGACAAAAATGACAAAAATGACAAAAATGACAAAAATGACAAAAATGACAAAAATGACAAAAATGACACAAAAATGACACAAAAATGACACAAAAATGACACAAAATGACACAAAAATGACACAAAAATGACATAAAAAATATACCAAAATGACAGAAAAATGACACAAAAATGACACAAAAATGACACAAAAATGATACAAAAATTACACAAAAATAACACAAAAATGACACTTGCGTGTTTTTTTTAATTTTTTTTTCTTTTCCTACTTTTGGTGATTTTGGACATTCATATCATTGTGATGTTTATTTCATTTTTGTTATTTTTGTTACTACTACAGTAGTTCTCGTTTCCTTCATTAGGTGATCGTCAAAAATTTTATGCCAACAGCGTCAATAGTTTGTTGTGTTGATACAACATAGATAATCGAAAGGATTGGAAAAAAATCGCTTAAAGATAGTTTTACTACTTACTTATACAGGTTCCACTTTCATCGCCGATCCACTCGCCACTGGTTCCGCAGATTTTGGCAAACTTTCCCTCCAGTCGATATCCTGTGGGACATTTCAGCAAACACTGGCTGCCAGGTCGATTGATGATCTTCATCCGTCCTCCGTCGGGTCCATCGACGATCTCATCCAGTGGCCGGCTACATTCGAGATACCCATGACGCGGAGGGAAAAGAGGCGGACAGGCCACATCCGAAAGGTGCAAGGAATCGTTTAGCGCTGCAAGGGGAAAACCGAAAAGATAGATACTCCTATAAATCAATGAATCTTTAGGCGGGAATTTCTTAGAATCAAATGAACCAAAAACGAACAGACACTTTTAAAGATTCCTCTGCGAACCATGTTCAGAATACGTAATCAGCGACGGCAAGCAAGTTTGAATTTCAATTTTCAACCTCACGCAGGCTTTCCGAATGAGTCACGTTCCATTTTCCGATTTAGCGGCTAACCGGAAAACTCATCCTCGAAAATCCGGGGATTCGACGGTGCATATCGATGACGACGACGGTTTGCATTGAAACATTGGCGTTTGAAATTGGATCGCGGTGAATGGAGGAAGAAGCAGAAAGACAATTTCAATGAAAAATGTCTTTGTTGCACTTGGGAGGCCACACGACGGACTTCGTATTTCTCGAAAATCTCATTTCAATGCACGATTATTGCTCCGGATAGCGCGTCGTTTCTTTTTGAATCAGGTAGCAAATCGTGCGGAAAAATTTTCTATTGTTTCTGCTCTTCTGGCTCTAGAAAAATTTTTTCCCTTTATGATAGCTCTATAAATCTTTTTTTTTCCCAAAATGACAATTTAAACCATTTGACCTTTCAAATCAGAAGAAAGATACTTGGAATTGAATTCATGCTAATTTTGATGTTAAGTAGATACTTATCAGTGAAAAAATTACACAAAAATTAACTAATGACTAGCGAACCTTTTTCTTAGAATTTCAAAATGCCAACAATCGGACAAGAGAACGTGGGTGGGATTTTGGTGGTGTTTGAATAATGAGCATTCGTTTAAAAGTGAACAACCACACCGCCGTTCGCTAATAAACACAGCGAAATGAGTGGAATTTTGATTAACACCGGCGAATATTTGGATTCATTTAGCTTTCATTCATTGGTGAGCTTGCAATTTGAAGGCCATTAGTGGTGGTGTTACAGAACAAAAAAGCAGCTCCATTTCGGAAGCGCTTCGGTCATTATTTAATCGTTATTGGGAACGCAAGTCAAAAGCCCCGTCGGTTGGGCTTAGGACCTACCGGAAAATTTACTTCTGAGAAGGATGGAGGATGTTCTATCTCTCTAATAAGATTTTTTAGTGTCGTTGAGATTTTCTTTTATGCTTCGGTAAATGAATATTTTATCGCCATAACTTATTAAAGATTATGTTTTGAAATGAAAATCTTATGAAAACCTTAAAAAAATTTATGTTTGTCAAATTTTTGATACCAGAAGTGAAAAAAGGCATACATTTTTTTAGTTTTGTTCGATCAAAATTTTACACATATTCTGACACTTAGCTGGCGGAAGAAAACTAGAAAGGTGCTGCATACATTTAGGGGTAAAAGTGCCTACAAAGAATCTAAAAATATCTTGGAAGCCAATTGGAAGCTTCTTTTGGTTTGAGCTTTCGATTTGTATCTTGACTTGTATTAATGATTTAATGCAATTCAACGTTAAAATATTTCGTGCCTTGTGCCATGTATTTCAATTGGCCTAATTTGCAACGAAATTCATTCTTTATTTAATAAAATGAATAAACTAAAGTAGATGACTTATCTTAAGCTTGGACGCTTCTCTTCACTCAGATCACTCGCTTAGGCTCACATCTTCCATTCTAGCTTTCCTTGATCGATCTGGGTGGCGTTGTACAAACCCCTTCTAAGCAGATGCTTCAGAAAAAGAAAATTCACTCCCGTGGAGACCGAATCCTACGTAGTAGCACAAAACACTATAAAAATTCACGCTTATGAAATCCTCATCCAGAAAAAGTTATTTTTTCCAATAATTTCACATTTTTTTTTTGTTGATTTATAAAATTGGAAATTTCGTGATCGGAGAAAAAAAGGGCGCTTTACCGCGTCAACGCCTACTCTTCTGAAATATATAAACGCTTAGGCGGTATCCACTAATTGCGAAACGCAAAAATGCACTTTTTAGATCCACTCCCCCCGCATGTCACCAATTGAAACGCAAGTGAAATATTCGCCGCATGACCATAGGAACAGGGGAAGGGGACGGGTTTAGGGGTTAACCTCTCCCCCATGAGAATCTTAAAAAGCAAGCGAGGTATTTACGCTCAAAATGTTAAATCCAGAACCAAATTATGATAATAGTGGCGTTCTAGACTAAAAACTAATGCCAAAACCTCAAAAAGCCATCCCAAGTCCAAAATTCTGCTACACTTTTAAAAAAATTCTCACTTGTTCATAGATATTCAGGTCTGAATATTAAATTTTAAATCAAATTAAACCCCTTTCGGAAGATCCGATCCCATAGTTCCCATATCCAAAATTGTATTCCTATTTACGTATTTCGGATTCTGTATCCAGTTCAGCATTCTTGATTTTCATAAGAAATAAGAAATGAAAAACGGCTTCAAATCATCTTGTTAAAATTGATTTAAAAAATATAAAAACTCTGCATTTCATTTGTACAGAAAAAGGTAACATTTTTTAAATTCAATCGAAATGATATACCTTAGTTAAGGTAACGTATTTTTAATTTACGTGCAATGGTATATAAACTAATTGACAGTGTTGGGCATTAAAACGCTGATCGCTAATTAATTTTTTTTAAAGAAAATTCATTTTCTCTCCAAATTGGTAAACAAGCTCCACTGAAGATAATTTAACAAACGAGATGACTAATATAAAATTTCCCTAAGATTGTTGAGCTTTTTTATCTGTCAGTTCACCAAACATTAAAAGAGAAAATAACTTAGAAAATATAAAATTAGCGGCTCTAGGAGTGCTCTTTTTTTAAGGCAGACTCTGCAACTAAAATATTTATTTAGATAAAATTTATCTAAATTTCAACTTGAACTTATTTAGTACTTACATATGACGGAAAAGGGGAACTTTTATAAAATTATATTTTTTCATAGTAATTTGCTTTTTCTTGTTTTTTTTTATTTCGAAGAGGTAAAATGACAATAATAATTTAAAAAATTCAAATAATTTTTGTCTTTTTCATGAAAGGCTTTTCCACTTATTGAATTTAAATTGGATAAAATGGGAAATTTCGAAAGAACAATCATTACAACTTTAAACTTTTAAATTTGGTATGAACAAATTTTTGAAGTTTCTCAAAGAACAATACAAGAATATTACACGGAAGAGCTCTTTTTATATTTTTTTTATTATTATAATTGAAGAGCGTTAGAAAATTTCATCTGAAATGCAAAATATTTATGAAGGGTATGTTGTTTTGAACAATCCCGTTCTGCAGAGTGATCCTTATGGGATGTATAAGCCCAGGAAGTTTAAAATCTCTGAAAATGCTGTTTGTGAAGTATTCTCGAGGAAATTATATTTTATTCATAACCCATGTATTGAGTCTGAATTGAAGGTATAATTTTGTCTCGTTAAAAGTATACTAAACACTTATCAATTTATGTTTGGATCATATAAAGGTGAACTGGTTAAAATTTGTACTGAATCTCGGAAATGTTTATTTTTAAAACATGTTGAAAGATATTTGGCTAAATTTAAACTTTAGGTAATCCACTGAAATTTGTTTGCATTTAATACTACAGAAAAATTGGTTGTGGGCCACGCAGCAAGCAAGCAAGGCTCAGTTCTAAAATTTGGCCCGCCTATTGCTAAAAATCTTGGCCACCCCTGTCTATTCCGTACTCAGAGGAATCCAAAGTTAAAAAAAACTCCGGTAGCGACGGTAAGCTTTTATGGTCAAAATCAATGTGGAAGTTCCAACAACTGCACTGGAAGTTTTTTTGGTGATTCTACGTACGTCGATCACATTTTGCGACGACAACTCAGTAAGAAGATCTTTTCCGTTCATTTTCTTTTCAAAATATTTTTGACAGAAAAATGTAAAATTTAATTCGCTCAAAACCAAAAATTACTGTAATTCATGCTTTATGACATCACAAATATATCAAAAACTATGAATTTTCAGACATTTTCATATGATTTTTCATTAAAAACAAAGTTTGTTGCAACTTAGAAGGGTGAAAATCACATGTTTTGTAAAATTAAAAATGATTGATGAATCTAATGATTTTTCTGACAACGTCAATTTGATGTCTCATTTCATCAACCTTGAAACTTTTTATGTACAAGTGATATGATTATCTGATTATATTTTGTTCTTAATCTGAGTTCTGAACCTTAATTCAAAATTTAATTTTTAAATCTGATTCCGAAGCTGAAAACCATTTCGGAAATGTAAAAAAACGATATCTGTATCTAAATTACAGACCAATACTTTAAATATGTGCCAAAAAGAAAATTTTATTTCAGAGCTTTCAATTATGAATTGACAATTAAAATTGAGATGTTTTGGGAAAAATCTGAATTCACGAACTTAACTCTTGTTTGCAGTTTCAAAGCTCAGAATGGTTCCTTATTTTTTTATTTTTTTTTTTTTATTTTTCTATTGTATATTTGAATGGTTTTTATCTTAATATTGAAAATATATACGAGTTTCAAGATCATGAATAAAATTTTAAATTATATAGATCGAATGGAAACAAAGATTCCAAAACAGCTTTTAATTTCGCATTTCTAATGGTGATTTGGAGTGAAAATCAAGAATCTTAAGCTGGATGCAATGTTCAAAATATGATAAAACTTAAGCAATTTTGATTTTTGTGAAATGGAACCAGAACCTCCGATATGGTCTACACAGAAAAAAATATTGACTATTAGAGGAAAGTCGGGTAAGGCGGACACAGCGGGTAAAACGGATACTTTCAATATTCCGAGAATCACAATGTTTGGAACTAGTCTAATGATGGGAATATGTTCGCCTAAGTCAGCGGTCGGCAACCTTTCGAGACAGAAGAGCCAAAAATTGCAAATTAAGGAAATGTCCAAGTTTCAAAGAGCCGCAATTCATTTTATCCTTACTACAAATAATGGTGATCGCTAAGATACATTGCATCCTGATGTTAACTCAGTTTTATTATCATTTTTCACAACGCCACAGATTTCGTTGTTTTATTGGCAAACGGAAGCGATTTTCTTTCTTCTGAATCAATACATTTTCATAACGGGTACAACTTAGTAACATTGAAATGTTGGCGATTTACATTTCTGACCTGATAAAATTTATCATTTTAAACTTTGGTGCAATTCTTTCCTATCACCTATTCCCAGATAAAAAAAGACTTTCGATGTGTTCTGTTGAAATATTAAAAAGAAGCATTGAAAATTTTATATCATAAAAATGCATACTTAAAGAGGTAAATTAATATAAAAAAAAACTATACGAGGGTTTGTCACCAATATTTTTTCTTCAAATTCCACAAATAAGCCTTTAATTTATTTTGGTTTTGAACATCCGTTAAAATCCTTTGAGGTTCATTTGTTTGTTATGCGCATAAAATTATCATTTTAAATGGATAAATATTTCCCGGGTCTTAGAATAAATAAACCAACAAATTTTAATTCATAAATGCTCATTTTACGGATTGAAAACAATTAGTCAAAATTTGACCAAATTTAACAATTGGTCGCGACAACAAATTTGGTTATAAAATTTCTTTTAATTTTTTTCATTACAAGCATTCCGATTCAACTCTCTAGTTCTCATTTTGATTTCTGATAAAATTTTAAAAAAATTATATTTTTCGATAACGAAAATTTAAGCTTAAATTCTTAATTCTGTTCAAAATCGTAACCCCTTCCAAGTTGTTTCTTCTCCATACTAATGAAATCTTAAAAATAATGTCTAAACCTCCGAGTCTCGAATATATCATAGATTCAAATTGATCCTTCTGTCAAAGTTTCTATGAAATTTAATCCCAAATTCATATTTTAAATATTTATATAATTAGTGATTTGGAATTTAATCTATTTGATTTTTTAAAACAGATATTTTTATTTGTTGAATGAATTCTCAGTTTTCACTTTCAAATTTGTAATGTTAAACATCATAGTAGTTTGTTGGCGGTTCTCTGGCCGAAAATTTTAACCAATTTTAATGATATAAGATTCGTTGTGTGACTAATTTATTCTAATTTTTCAATATTTGAAAACAAAACAATTTCAAATATTTCAAACAGTCAAAAAATATTTTTAAAATACTTGTAGTTCTTGACAAATTTGATGTATTTCAGTGTATCTTGGATTTTTGAAATCGTCAAGAAAAGATTCAACCGACGATGTAGAAATATGCTGGGGTCCGATAAAAGGTTTGATAGCTATCTCGGATCTCCCAAAACAATAATAAATCATACATAATAATAGACATCTAATTTTGGCTTTGCTTCGCTGTATTGCATTTTTCAACGAACCGATTTTTTAAACTCAAATTTTAGTTTTTTCGACGATGTTTTGATCATCATTTCATAGAACAAACCAAAACTAAAATTCTGATAAAGACTTAGAAATCAAAATCAACTTCAAGAACAGCCATGACCTTTTTAAAATAATAGCAGAATCAGAAATTAGGTTTAGAATTAAAAAAAAAAAGATGTAGAAGTTGTTAGAAGATATATTAAAGTTTATGGAAGAAAATGCTTCTTTACCAAATAATGTGCATTCTTCGAATAAATTCCTGAAAATATACAATATTATACATGAAATTCTAAAATTAGACCAGCACTCAGCTCCCGGTTTACAAAAGTATTTTTTTAACAAACTTGAAAATTTTGTTCACTTGAACTCATGTTCAAAATTAGAACGAAGAACTTGATTTTTTTCATGGATTTGAAAAGGAACACTGAGAGATGGAATTAAATATTTAAAAAATTTAAAAACAAAAGTTTTAAGAAAGAAATTTTATTGCATTAAACAATTATTATCAGTTTTCAAAGCATTTCTAAAATCATCATCTGATATTCATATTTGATCAGAACGGTGGCAAAGCAAATTTATTTTTCAAATATTCAATTAAAAAAAAACAAACTCAATTTCATAATCTTATCAGTGAGGACTTTATTTTACAATTAAAAAATGCTGGGTTTTTATACGATTAAATCATAGAATCAAATTCAACGGAAAATTTCCCGTGCCAGCGATGAAAAATTTCTCCAGGCTTCCAAATGCTATATCAGACTTTTATGAAGAACGTTATCTGATTTCTAAATCTCAACTTGGTTGCAATCTGCCAAGATGCTGTTAATTCGTTCTATTCATAATAGTTTTTTGGTTTCTTTTTGAATCCTGGGAAGTATTATTTGAACTGGAGGAACTTAAGTTGCGTCCGTTTACTCTAGAAAATTTCGAGGATTTTCAAAATTTTCCCACATTGAGCTAAAGAGCCACAATTATACATCCAAAGAGCCGCATGCGGCTCGCGAGCCGCATGTTGCCGACCTATGGCCTAAGTGTATCAACACTTTCGAGACCCTTTGTTTATTTATAGCAAGCAAGGTCCCATAATAGTAAACAAATCAAACTAAAACTTTGAGAATCCATTATTTGATATAATTTTCTCTCCTCATAAAATAGTTCATAACTCGCAAAATTTTCGAAAATGTCAACCGTTTTCAAAGGAAGAGTGTTTATTAGGCTTCTTTTTAACCATATGGAGGAAAATCCGCGAGATTCGGTCAAAGGGCTTGAACATCAATCGTTTAGAAGTTTGGCAGGATCTCCGGTGAAGAAAGCGCCTATAAAATACGGAATTCCGAAACCACACTGTTTCGCTTCTGGACTCGGACCAGTTGGTTCCATTTTTATTTTAAAACGATTTCTAATACTTAAATCACAAAAATATCTACATTTACAGCAATTTTTGGTAAAATGTATCTTTTCTGAGCAATCTGCGTTTTACCGGACCATTTTTGAAAAGTGTATTTTGCAAGCATTTTTTAGATGGCTATAAAACAGTCTTGATGAAGGAAATTTACTGATTCCAGTGGTTAATGCGATAGCAAACAACCTAAACTGCCCATCTGCACGAAAACTGCGATGAAAAAAGCAATATATGATTTTCCATGGCGATTCTACCTTAGGGTGTCCGTCTTACCCGACTTTCCCCTACGTGTCACTGAAACTGTAATCTTTAAAATAAATCAACCTGTAATTAACAAAACCTGTAATTTTAAATTGTTTTCCTTAAAAGTTAACGAAGATTCATTCATTATTACAGCAAATGTCCTGTAAAAAAGTTGTACACTAAAAATTAAATGTCACGTAATTTGTTTTTCGACCTGTTAAATTACAGTAAATGTCCTGCTCCTTTTTGTTACAGGACATTTGGGTAATTTTACAGGAAATAATTTTTGCTGTGTACAATATTTTTAAATTTATTATTCAGAATTGAATTTTTATCAACAAGTGAAAGAATTTTTACAATCTGCTACAGAATTCTGAACCTTTGGCCGATTTTTAGTCAAGATTGTTACTCTTGAATAAACGTTTTCAATTAGCAAAATTTTATGATGAATTTGAAAATTTTAAGTGTAAAGAAGAAAACTTCCTTTTCTGGACTCTCATAGAAGGGATTTAAACCCCAAAACTCCCTCTCCTCACCGTTCCTACGGCCATGATGTGATTATTATCCACAACCAATTGTTAAAAAAATCTTACGATTTTGCAATTGAACGTATAACAAATAGTTTAATTAATATTTCTATGGGTTCCACTTGCTTAAACAGTTTCCAAGTCGTTGGAAAAAAAAAATGGAAAATAAAATAAAAAAATAAATCTATTCGTTTTACACAATGTATCCTTTGCCTTTTAAAGCTAGAACGAAAACCACCGGTCAGCTGAGCTGAGCTCAGAGTGTTAATGAAACCCGGGAAACTCGGTGCAAAAAGTGCAAAAAGGGGTCAAATCCACCTACATACTCAAGAAGAATGAAAACTCTGTCAAACTATGTTCCTACTTATTCCCATAAGGCATGCTCTACACAACGTTGCTCAGAAGTAGATCATATCATTCCGTTTTCCAGAGGAGTGAAATCAAAACTAAAAGGAACACCTACTCACACACACAGATGAGCAAGCTTTCCGTGTGTTTGGCATTTCCGAATGGTGTGGCGCGTGGGTGGGAGGAAAGTTGTGGTTCGAAATCCAAACCATGGTGTATAAATCAAACCGAGAACTGTGTGAGTAAGAACGGTGGGTAGCAGTTGGAAAACGTGTTCCCTTATCGGTGATGTAAATTAACTTTTGCGGCAGGTTGAGGATCCTTTTCCTCTATAACTAAGTATTTACCGGCTTTCGAGGGATAGCTGCACAAAATCTCGAAAGGAGATTTAGTCAGCATCCCGGATACCACCTATGGACAAAAATGATTACATCACATATGAATAGAAGGATTAACATTGTCTTCGGGGATTGACTTTGTGCCGCGTTGGTTTCGAATAATGGCAGCCATGGCTTGGGAAGGTGAGATTAACGGAGAGATCTCAGGAGGAAATGTAGAACTAATTATAGATGAATATGCTGACAAACGGATATTTTCCTAGGAGAGGCACTAAGCATGTTTATTCGAAGAGGCAAAGCCGTCCAGCTAGGTCAAGAAAATGAGCATCATTCCTATAAATATCCATTGTATTAGGTATGCGAGCGTATATTGCTGTATTTGTCAAGCATAAACCATAAATCATGCCGATATCAAAGTGTAATTAGATTATGATGAATGTGCATATAATTGTTCCACCAGAGTTGTGGTTTTCTTCCGTTGGCTGGTTCTGGACTCTGGGTCTTAGTTGTGTTGTGAGTCTCACGAGAAATTGCGACACCAAGTGGAACGAATGCAATTTGCCAAGACTCTTCAACGATACAACAGTAATTATTGCCCCTCGTACATTGATGATTTTTAATTATTCACGAGGAAGATGCCTCCCACAATTCAGAGTAGGCCTTGAAGGGCAACAACAACTATATCATATTCATTGATGTGTTACACCATTCCGTCGAATATTATTTTCACAAGTGCTCCTTGAGAATATTTCTTAGAACGCAATCCAAGTCAGCTGGGAGACGATCAAAGGCGAATGTCTCATGGAATCATTGAAGTTTTCTATCTCATCAACATGGACGTAGCAACCCACATACCTACCTACAATCGTGTTAAGCCCCTTTTAATGATTCAAGAATCAACAACCAGAAAATACAAAAGCCTAGTTCTCACATCTAAAGTAACTTACGGGATCAGGAAATAACCATGCATATAGCGAGACACTCACCCAAACAATTCCGCCGGTCGTTGTCGAGTTTGAAGCCGTACTTGCAGGAACAGTAGAAGCTTCCGTCGGCGTTGATGCAGTGATGTTGACAGCCTCCGTTCGCCAAGTTGCATTCATTGGTGTCTGCGTTAGAAGATGGAAAATCGGAAACCATGCGTCAGTAAATTGGAAGGTAAGCATACGGCATCTCTCACGCTAATGAAGAGGTTTGACTGTGGGAAATATTCCCCTGAGCTATTTGATTTCAATCGAGCTGAAGGATTAAAAATTTTAACTTGTGTTGATTGTTGGTTTTACTTTCAACACAATTAATTTTAATTGAATAAAATAATGCAACGTATTTTGATTCTTGATTTTATTGCTGTATAAACAAAGTCATTCACAGATGTTAATAAACAACGGGGCCCGGTCATTCGACCGAAGGCCGTCAGGTCGAAAGATGTTAGGCCGAATAGGACAATAGGCTGAATGGGAAATTTGGCCGAAGGTTATTCGGCTGAATATTGTTGGCCGAATGGTCGTTCGGACGAATGGTCGCTAGGCCGATTGGAAATAAGTCGATAAAACATATTAACGCTTGTCTCCATGTTAGGCCGAACGGTCATGGGGCCGTTATAATGCAGAATGCATACTAGGCCGAATACTCATCAGGCTGAATGGTCGCTAAGCCGATAAGATTTCTTTAAGGTTTGTCTGAATGTCAGGCCGAATGGCCACACGGCCAAATGGATATAAAGGCGAATGGTCATGCATGAGGTCATTCATGAGGCCGAACGATCGTAAGGCCAAATGATCATTCTCCCGAATGGTCGTTAGGCCAATGACCATTTGGCCCAGTTATGATTCGACCTAAAGACTATTCGGCCTAACAACCATTCGCCGTAACATCCTATCGGCTTGATGACCGTCGGCCGAATAACACTTTCGACTACACTGAACAAAATCCGGCTATAAGGTTTATTGGGAATTTTAGTGCTTTCGCACTAAAGGAAAATCCAATACTTTTTATCAGTAGACAAATGATTTATTTTATAAGAATTTTCAATAAATGTTATAGAGAGCGAAATTATTACAATTTATTATTTAACCTAGTGTGTTCTATGGTTGCAATGAAATATGTCTGTATTTTAATTTCTATTTCTCATCTGATTTATAAAT
Source organism: Uranotaenia lowii (assembly GCF_029784155.1). Lineage (NCBI taxonomy): Eukaryota > Metazoa > Arthropoda > Insecta > Diptera > Culicidae > Uranotaenia > Uranotaenia lowii. The sequence continues at coordinate 2,478,056 of NC_073693.1, read as the reverse complement.
AAACAAATTTACTTCGTTAAAACATTTATTATAACAATTAAATCAAGATATTAAAAAATCTTACAAAAATAAAGTTACACTGCACTGCACTTCAAACACTTTTTGTGGGTGATGGGATGTGATTGCATGCCTGATGCATATTGATCCTGGCTGGTGCATAAATAATCCTGTTTCCGTTGGTCGGGTCGTGCTGCAGATCTGGAGGAATGGTGTTCTTCCTGGGAATAAAAATCAGGATTTAGTTTCAAACGAATTATGTTATTTTGGAAAAATATGAATTACCTATGCATGGCGAAGAATAGAACCGTGAGTGTACTAGCTAAAGTCCGCGATCTGTATTTCTCCGCTGCTGGCCGCCATTTTAAGTCCCGTGTTTTATCTGTTAGGAGAGATATCAAATTATCAACACCAAGTCGTTCAGCCGTTCCACTTTTCTAACTTACGTTTTTAAATGTTTAGCTTTTATCAAAGCGATGGAATTTCCGTTTTCTTTGCTGCCACTCAACTGGTAAAATCTTCCGGCTAAAAAATTACTGGCCCAACACAAACAATCGTTCTTCTTGATTTATGTTCCCCAAACAGTTGAAACGGACACGCCAACATGTACACATACTTTAGAATGATGGAATTTATAGGAATTTTATATATTTTTTCCAAGGTATAACAAGCTTCTGAAATTCATTGGATTTTTCCATATTTCGTAATGGATTTATCGTTAGTTTCTATAACACACTGTATGATAAGATCTATTAGATTGACCCTATAAATGTTATAGCCCAATTTGGTTCAATAATTATTGGATTGTTCTATGCATTTCACCAAGTGAGTGAAGCAGATACAATTTATTGGATTTTGCTATATCTCTTAAAGGATAATTTAGTAGCTTAAATTTGACTGTGAATAGTGAGATTTATTGGAATGACCTTATAAATTTAATCGTCCAATTTGGTTCAGTGTAAGTGGCATATTCGGCCAGATAACCCATTCGGTCTAACGTCCACCGGCCGAATGGACAACATTTCGTTGATTATATAATTAAAAGCAACAAATACAGACTTCGGAATAATAATCATCTAATAGTTTCAACTTTCACATCAATCTTAAATACCAAAAAAAGGAACGAAATTTATGACACGGAATGAAAAATGAATGACAGTTAATTTCCAAAAGTTCTAATTTTAAAATTATACGACACAGATAAAAAAAAAGTTTGGATTATGTCCTCGGCTACAACACCAGAAAAAAAATCACCGGGGAGATCATATCCAAATTTTAACAAAGTGAAATCAAATCAAAAAGAAAATTAAAAGAAATTCAAAAGTTATTGATAAACTCAAAGTAATGTTCAAGCAAAATAGAATATTTGATTAGTAATGCTTGAAAATATTCAATGTGTAAAATGTTGTCTCCTGCACTTGATTATTCATCGTGAGTTTTGATTGCCAATAAATTTTTACGACCTTATCGGTTGGAATTCGGTTGGTTTTCAAATCTCGAAATTTCTCACTAGAGAATATTTTAGATTTGAAAATGGTTGATGGATAGAGTATGATTAGAAAAAAAACAGGTGATGAAAATAAGCGAGTAATTTTTAAGATGTATTGGCATCACTTACTAAACGTTTGTTCTAGCTCGGACCAGCTACTCTGAAGTGGTAAAATCGGACTGGGTTGATTCATGCGGGGTTCTTACCGCCACATTTCCAGTTCAAATAAACCTTTCAATCTTCTTCTATGCATCTGTAATTTTCAAATCTTGAACTGAATCACTATGAGAACACCACATTCCCAGATAAGGCCGAAAAATTTATATGCAAGGAAATTACTATTTCAGCATGAATCGCATAATTTTAATCCGCAATCTATCAAAAACGGTGGTAATTGAAAATTGTAAAGAACTAAACCAAGACCGGATTGACATAGGAGTGCAACCAAACCTAAGAGAAGCTTTTGATGATAAGGATAGGGCTTTAAAAATGCTAGAATTTCTTAAAAGAATAGGAATGTTTGACCAAATTTAATATGTGGTAGCAATTAAGGCATTAAAGTCATGTTTATTTCTTATTTTTTTCCAGACCCTAATGTAAAACAAAGAGTCTTTAAATAAACAAATAAAACGGTGGATTTGCTGTTGTATGATGCTCTGTTTGACTGTACATAAGAGTGCCTCAAATGGGCCGAAATTTGAATAAGCTATGCGCTGCAGGCTTCAATCGATCCTAGGCCTTGTACAAGGTCTCATGCCAAATTTGGGCCAGATCAGATCACGGGAAGGGGTCGCTCAACGAGCCTAAAGTTTGTATGGGATTTTGATATATTTTGTTCGGAAAGAACACGAAAATCAAATTTTTCATGAATAACTTTTTCTTAAAGCCTAAACTATGACAAATATTTCATCCGAAGACTGCATTCTGATTCAAATTTGTCATGAGACCTTGTACTAGGCCTAGGATCAATTTAAGCCTGCAGCGCATAGCATTTCACAAGCTGGAAATTTCTTATACAAATTTGGGGCAGTCTACTGTACATATTTGTATCCATTACATTGAATTTTCTCATTTTTAAAATATGATAAATGTATCCATGAGAAAAGGTTAATTTTGAATATTAATAAGCTTAACATCAATTACTTTCTTCAAAAGTAGCGTAAAGGAATATTGTTTGGGATTTTAACAGTCTTTATTTCACTATTCTTATTCCAAAAACGTTATATAATGTATAAAAAAGTGAGTTTTGATCTCAAAATCTAGAACAAATAGTGTAATATTGAGTACGCGGATATCTTTTTCCTCATATGTTAACATTAGGAACAGCCATATGTTAACATTAGAAAAAATAAGTGCCAAATAAGGAACATCGACTCACTTTAAAAAACATGCTATTTTTCGTAAATTAAAGCTTGGAGTAATTATTTCAAACCATAACAGAGTTCAGAAAAAATTTGGAGCTTAGATACCAAAAAATTGTATATCTAAGAATAACCGATTTGGCCTACTAATATCAAATCTACATACAAACCTCTGACAAAATATAGCGAAATAGGCTCACCCACCCTAAGTTTGAAAAAAAACTAGACAAATGTTAGCAGGCGCTAAAGAACGAGAATGCAAAAATTATTTTGTGTGCACTCTTGGAATCATGGGTTGGTAAGCGCTGATGTGGTCTAGTTGATAGGCTGGCGCGAGTCTGGTAACCCAGGCGTACTGGGTTCGATTCCCGGTATCGGCAAGAAAAACTTTTGGGTTCAAATCCCATGTAAGATGTGTTTAATTGTATAAATAATCATATATTTCAGAGGGAATGCATCTGGGGCTAATCTGAAGAGACTATTGCAAGCGGAGTGGATTGCCAACCATTGTAGGTCTCTGAAGGTTGGATGCCTTTACTCGACGAACCATCGGCCGTGGAAGCCTGAGAAGCAATTCGAAGGCCAAGCCACACAGACAAAGGCTGGACCTTGCTACCGATGGGGGAACCATACACATACATATATACTCTTGGAATCATTGGTTGGTTTTTCCAACAATTTGTTTTTTTTAACTCATTTTAACAAAATTTGTTTTTATGTGATATGTATGCAGAGCAGAGTTTTTTCGTCGCTGCGTTTTTGTCGTTGGAACTGGAAAATTTCTTTCTGAAAATTTAAATATATTTAAAAATTTTACTCGTAAATTAGTGCGACTAATTGTGTGTATGCTTGAGATTCGCAGCGGGTCTAGAGTAGTGTTTTTATTTAAAGCGCATCACAAACCGCGATCGGAGGCTGCGCCCTTAGATTACAGACGTGTTTTCAGTGAAAGGAAATTTGGAGAAAAAAGGACCAATTATTCCGGAAAGTTGTGTTAAGTGAAATAAATAATGAAATTGAAGAGCATGTCGTTTTTTCCGAACTGCCTTTGAAGTCAAATTCTAAAAGGGCCTGAGAGTTGCACCTCCAATGATTCGAAGCTAAGTATTTATTTTAATTTTCAACTTTATTATTATTGAGATTTGATGGATTAGGTTTGAGTTTAATGGGGAGCGCCTTGTTTTGAATCGTTTTAAATCGGGAATGTAGAGTGTGACATGGTGGATCGTGTTGTCGGAGAGGTCTTTGGATAGGGCCGGTTGTTCTAATAGGGAGCTAGGGTTTTTTTCTTATTTTATTTTCTTTCTATTTCTATTCTAGTTTTTCCAACCATTCATTTATTTTTCAATTGGTCGGGGTTTGGTCAGGTCTAAATGAATGATATCAGCATTTTTTCGATTTACTATATACGAATATTTTCAACTGTTGAGAAATTTACAAAGGTTATCGATCATCAATGCAATACATATCATGTAATTATTTTCGTATTATCGTTCTCATTTAAGAACTATGTACTGAATTTCAAAGTGCAGATCCAGTCGGTGGTCAAATTATGAAATAGATGAGGCCGTTGCGTAGGTAGGTTATATCCTAAGAGCTGTAAGGGAAGTAATATGTATTGTGGTAAAAGAAATAGAATATCTATTTTCTTGCTATGCTTTGATCTGTTTTTGTTGATATTTATTTTTTAGTTCTTTACAGTTACAGAAAAACAGTAAGGAATCTTTAAATTTGAAGGCCTCATTAGGAGCAATTAGGAGTTTCAATAGGAAACGTAGGAAGTATAGGAGACAAGGAGCATAGGTTCATTCCACATTCAGCGTGGAGATTTGTGGAGGGATGGCGTACAGCCGGCCTTCGCTAAACATATCTTCACATATGCTGCACTTCCCTTCCTCCTATCGACTACACGGACTTGGCCGGCTTCGTTATTGGTTCAAATAAAAGTAGGAGATTCTCAAAACTGCACAGTGAGATTGTGTTGCTCGTTCCCAGCACCTTTCATTTGGTTCATTGTGCAATGTTGATTATCTCGAACCAATCACGGAGTGCAACCATTATGCCATTGGCCAGGAGGGGCCGTAGGTGGACCGTAGTTGATAGCAAGCTCAAGCTCAAGCTCAATATGTATGCAGAGCCAACAAAATATTTTCTAATTATTCTGAATCAATTTAACTTTTGAAACTTGTTTTCAATGAAAAGAACAGCTCATGATTCACTCTTATACATATGTGTTGTGAGCCTACTTGGATTAAAACTAGGGATAATGTTTCAACAACTGTTTTAAAAAGATATCAGCATCCTGAATGTGAATCATTTCCCAGATTTTGCCTTGTTTTAGTGATATAGCGTGCGGATTGATATTTCAAAATTGATCGTTTTTGTGTAAAATCGACCATTTATAATTGATGAACCCTTGGATTGCAAAACCTTTCAGATCGGCTTGTCCAGTGAAATAGAGTATGGGAGAGTGGAGAATCATGGGCCACTTTTTTTCGTTGTTCCATAACTTCTTTATTATGAAAGATAAAATGACAATAAAAAATGGGATGGTTTTCTACATTTTCAAGGTATCATAAGGTTTTTTTTTTAATTTTTAATAAGTTATTTTCCCCAAATTCTGACTGTTTGAAAAATAAGCAATATTTTTGGTATTTTGAAAAAGGGTGGGGAATCGTGGGCCACATAATCTAAATTGACCAAATAACATGCAAAGTTTATGAGTTGACCCAAAACTGTGATTTCCTTATTCATTTCGTTATTTTAAAGCAATTTTAGATGATGAAATAAAAAAAGGAGCTGTGTGTGATCGCATAGATTCCAAAACCTGGGTCGCGAACGTTTTGGCAAAATTTTTATATAGGATGGACAAAATATTTTTCATAACTCTTAATTTAGCATAAGAAAACTTTACAGATAGGTAAAACGTATTTTAAGTTCTGAATGTGTATAAAAACATAAAAATATAGGTGATTCAACATGTGTGGCCCACGATTCCCCACAAGCTATGATTTGCAAAATGGTTGCGTTTGTGTGACTTATTGATGTTTCATCAAAAATTCCTTTTACACGTGAAAGATCATGAAAAAACTAAGATCATAAGCGTATGAGCATATTTTTGTTATGCATCTTAGGTTCCCCATCGATGAAATTAGCGGGTGTTATTTTAATTATGTAAGTAAATTTTTCTAACTTTTTTTAGCTTGATAAATAAAAGAAGCATATGATGCGTATTCCAGTCAACAACATATAGGAATATATGCTCAAACAAAGCGACGACGTTGACAGTTGGTTCGTGATTTTTATCTCAACACACATCTGAGATATTAAAAGTGGCCCACGTTTCCCCATGGCCCACGATACCCCACTCTCCCCTACATTTTTTTCCATCTGCTCACCCCAAGCTGGGCGGGAAGAGATAAATCGCACTGCAATCAAGTGTGAGATTGTAAAAACATCAGGATACAAGAGCATTCACATCCGCTGATGAAGAGAATCCTCTGGAAAAATCTATTGTGCATTGGAGAGGAGAATGCTGAGAGCTAACACAGTTTTATCTTGGAAAGTTTACGAGAAAAGACTCAACTCTAAGAACCAGAGGTTTCCTGGTTTTCCAAGGTTTATCCTGATTTTTGAAAATTCTTCTGAGTTGTCCTGATCTAAAAAAGCTAAATTATAATTGAATTTGTAGTTGAATGGTAAAATGATGAGAACATCAAACGAATCAATCAATACAAAAACTGACATAAGCTAATTGCGACTTTTTTCCATCTAAAATGTTTGTAGCCTGGATAACATATTCTATACGTGAAATATAAATTTTAAAGTTGTTTTGATCACTTTTTTAGCAGATTTCTGTGAATTGTTTCGAAGATCCATCCATTTTCCCAAAAAAATGGTTCCTTTAACCTTCAATCCTTCAAGTTGAGTTGAAACTTAAGACAATCTAGAAGCTCAGATACCATGAAATTTAATTTATTTGATTTTTCTATTATTGCAGAAACAATGACGATTTATTTCAAATACCTCATGGATTTATAAGAAACATTTCAAAGCCATTAGCTCTTGAATAATGCATTACGGAAAAAAATCTTGATCAAGTCGATTTTTCTCATAAACCAATAATTTCTTTCACGGTCTTACTCATATTAAAATTTTAATTGCCTTTTTCGTAAAAGCTGACGACACACACAAGGACAGTAGTTTCTTCAATTAATCCAAAAAAAGTCTAATAAACATCACATTGAAAAACTCTGAACTATAGAGGACTATTAAAAAATTTTATACCAGTTTTTTTTTCTTCGTTTCGACAATGCTTGTATGAGGGACCAAACGTTCAAAAAAGAAATTGAATACCGGATATGATGGTTTAGGTTCCTAAAATCATAAAATGCAAATCGCCCAAATCTCTCTGCGCTTAATCCAGTTAACTTACCTTGGCAGTCGCCCATCGTCGTGTTGAATTGATAGCCGACTGGACAAAGTGTATCGACGCCATCATTTTCATCATCATCATCGTCGGCAGAGGAACTATCGGATGCTGCTGTCAGTAGAAGCCCATCTGCTGATTGTTTGGACAGTTGTCCGGCGGCTCTGGAGTCTTCGTCCCCAACCATCTCCTCCAGACACCGGAATGAGCCGATTGTGTTGATACACGGCCCCCGACAGCGGAACTCTTGTCTAATCGATTTCTGGTTTGAGCATTCGTCGATATCGACGCACGTTTTCCAGTCGTCGTCCAGCATAAATCCCTCGGGGCAAACGCAAAAGGCCCGTCCAAGCGTATTGAGACAGGTGTGCGAACAGCCTCCATTGTTGACCGTACACTCGTCGATGTCCTTGCAGCTGTGGCCATCCTCGCCCAACCTGGTTCCGGGCAGACCCGAGCAACTGCACCGATAGCCGCTCCAAGTGTTGATACATGTATCCTGGCAAGGTCCGTGGCCATTCCGCAGCAGGCACTCGTTGATATCTGGAAGTGGTAGTGTGAGGGCAGCAGCAAATGCAAATTAGCAACGGTTCGACGAATCCGCAACAGCACCGGAAACGAAATAGAACAGATTTAACAGAGGGTGAGCGAATCGGTCAGTCAAAGCTCGGTCTGGTATAGGAATAGAATTCTCCCCGTCCGGGCCGAGAACCTAATATTGTTTCAATTTGCATACGACTTGGGATTTGGAATCTGCTCGATTGGAATGTTTCGCGATTTCGCAACTACACGATTTGAGCAGGTCATTAGATCGTCAGAATTTAATGAAGCAATGTTGGTTCAGTACCTGCCAAGAGAAATTCTTGATATTCAATCAGCAACGATGATTGACAACTCGACTACATACCTACATACTTTAAATAGACTAAGCGCTCTCAGCTGTTGATGTGAAATGACATAACCAAAATTTCATGATTGACAAAAATGACAAAAATAATGTAAATGAACTATTAAAAATCATCTTTTGATGGCGTTTGATTTTATTTTTATCGATTTCGCATATATTGGAGACAAAGACAAAGACCAAAAGAGATATGACTTTTTGTAAAAGATGGTACAGACAAATATGTTCAAATATATTTGTCTTTATTATCTTTTTCATAATTTTCGTCAATTTTATCATTTTCATAATTTTTGTCATTTTTGTCATTTTTGTCATTTTCGTCATTTTTGTAATTTTTTGTCATTTTTGTCATTTTTGTCATTTCTGTCATTTTTGAAGAAGATAACATTCTCATAAAGAATTGTTTAAATGGTTTAGCATATTTCCATCTCCTTTTTATCATTTTCGATTTGGAAATAACGATTCTCTCTTCTGATATGATTATGACCTACATAAAACGGAAATTCATGTTAAACGTTTCTATTTATAGCATATGCTTTAAAAAATGCTGCCTTTAACCGATTCAAATAGTTTCTCAACAAGCTTGCTTTGAAGTCGTACATGTTTCACAAAAAACAAAGGTTACACATGTCCCATTTTCTCTAAAATATTTGCACTGGTTGGTAGGTACCTACACAACTATTCACAATCCTCTCGAATTTGTATGATTTACAGGGATATATTTTATCTTTCGCTTGATGGCGGCGGCGGCCCAACAGAAGTGAGATAGGCAAAGATAAATGATTGTGGCATATGAATAAATAAATTCCTGGCAACCTAGTAAACAAATTGAAATATGCAACCTGGAGAAGTGGAGTTTAGCCAAACGAATGTATATCCAGTTTCCTCCCATGCCACAACATAGTAGGCCACAGCTGCCGGAATGGGGTTGTGTTTGCAATTTTCTACAACGATCAAAGGCGGCTTTGTGGAGGTTTGTTGTGGATTGCTAAGGTGGCTTGCTTTGCTTCATGCATAAGAATCAGCAGCATTTATGGAAAAATTCGAAAGCTTCCGATCCGTGATAATTGTTGGAAAATTTGTTTCCCTACTGGAATTTGATTTAATCCTACAGATAAAAGTTGAATTAATTTGTTTGTGCCAATGTCTGGAAAATGTGGGGAAACCAATTTGCATGACAAAATTCTTCACACTACCTTGTGTGTGTTCCGGTTTTCAGTTAAGGATTTAATTTTGATAGGGCAGCTTCGATCAACAGTTTCTTCAACTAGTTGGTACCTTCGGGTCTCGTAATTTTACTCAATTTGCATCTCAAAAGCTCCGGATCGGAATGTTCCTTCTGGTTTATCGCTTTTCTGCCAGCCAGAAGCAAGGACACGACTCAGGACGACGACAAGCCAGAAAGTAATCAGACGGAAGGCCATCACTTGAGTTCATAATATTTATGACAATTCACACTCCCTTCTTGGCTTGGTTGGTTGATTTCTATGTCAGCCAGAGACGTTCAATGGGTTTGAATTGACAAAAACCTTCCATAAACAAGCAATCACTTCAAAACAATAAAAATTCATTTCATCTTTCAAGATGCAGAACCGAAAATCTCAGCAAATCAGTTGCAAATCCTACCAACTCAAACTGATAACCCCTCAAATCAACTCCTACACTGCCTCTTCAAGGGAGTAAAATAAACAGGCTCTGAATATTTATCCATCCAATCAACAGCAAAACCTTCCAGCCTCTTGTCAACAACATCCAGCAGTAGTGACGTTAGTGAGCTCAAGTCCACTCAAGACCGAAGATATCAACTTGGGTACTAAAGCTTTCTCGCCACACCATCGTTGTTGCTCTCTGTTTAGATATGCAAATTCCCAGTGCTGGGTCTAAAATTCATAAACATTTATAATAAGTTTGAAAATCAAATTCGAACAAACTTTGCCGACACCACAAAACAATCCTCAAGAACACTAGCACTGGCTGACTGGATACAGAGATATACACATATCTAATTAAGTTAGGGAAAAGTTGATCATTTTTTGAATTAGTTCTCCCGGTCGATTGTAAGAGGCATCAAAAATTCGAGTATGAAAACTAGTGCAAGTGGTCTGGACGAGAAAAGAGGGTGTTAGAACCAATTAGTTTCTAGGAAAAGTATTGAAATAATATAAAATTATTAAATGAAAGAAATCCCTAGCAGCTGGTCTCCAGATCCAACATGAACTTTAGTCGATAAGTTTTGATTCAGACTGAATTTGAGACAAGTTGCGCTATCTGCGACTGGATAACATGCATTACAAATTTACAAAAATAACGAAAACAACAAAAATAACAAAAACTACGAAAATGACAAAAATTACAAAAAAGATAAAACTTACAAAAATAACAATAAACTACAAAAATAACAAAAATGACAAAAATAATAAAAATAGCAAATATAAAAAAAATTACAAAATTACAATAATTACAGAAATGACAAAAACAACAAAAATAACAAAAAAAACATAAATTATAAACATTACAAAAATTACAAAAATTACAAAAATTACAAAAATCACAAAAATTACAAAAATTACAAAAATTACAAAAGTTACAAAAATTACAAAAATTACAAAAATTACAAAAATTACAATAAATAACAAAATAACAAAAATTACAAAAATTACAAAAATTACAAAAATTACAAAAATTACAAAAATTACAAAAATTACAAAAATTACAAAAATTACAAAAATTACAAAAATTACAAAAATTACAAAAATTACAAAAATTACAAAAATTACAAAAATTACAAAAATTACAAAAATTACAAAAATTACAAAAATTACAAAAATTACAAAAATTACAAAAATTACAAAAATTACAAAAATTACAAAAATTACAAAAATTACAAAAATTACAAAAATTACAAAAATTACAAAAATTACAAAAATTACAAAAATTACAAAAATTACAAAAATTACAAAAATTACAAAAATTACAAAAATTACAAAAATTACAAAAATTACAAAAATTACAAAAATTACAAAACTTACAAAAATTACAAAAATTACAAAAATTACAAAAATTACAAAAATTACAAAAATTACAAAAATTACAAAAATTACAAAAATTACAAAAATTACAAAAATTACAAAAATTACAAAAATTACAAAAATTACAAAAATTACAAAAATTACAAAAATTACAAAAATTACAAAAATTACAAAAATTACAAAAATTACAAAAATTACAAAAATTACAAAAATTACAAAAATGACAAAAATTACAAAAATAACAAAAATGACAAAAATTACAAAAATTACAAAAATTACAAAAATGACAAAAATTAAAAAAATTACAAAAATTACAAAAATTACAAAAATTACAAAAATTACAAAAATTACAAAAATTACAAAAATTACAAAAATTACAAAAATTACAAAAATTACAAAAATTACAAAAATTACAAAAATTACAAAAATTACAAAAATTACAAAAATTACAAAAATTACAAAAATTACAAAAATTACAAAAATTACAAAAATTACAAAAATTACAAAAATTACAAAAATTACAAAAATTACAAAAATTACAAAAATTACAAAAATTACAAAAATTACAAAAATTACAAAAATTACAAAAATTACAAAAATAACAAAAATTACAAAAATTACAAATATTACAAAAATAACAAAAATTACAAAAATTAAAAAAATTATAAAAATTACAAAAATTACAAAAATTACAAAAATTACAAAAATTTCAAAAATTACAAAAATTACAAAAATTACAAAAATAACAAAAATTACAAAAATTACAAAAATTACAAAAATTACAAAAATTACAAAAATTACAAAAATTACAAAAATTACAAAAATTACAAAAATTACAAAAATTACAAAAATTACAAAAATTACAAAAATTACAAAAATTACAAAAATTACAAAAATTACATACATTACAAAAATTACAAAAATGACAAAAATGACAAAAATTAAAAAAATTACAAAAATTACAAAATTTACAAAAATTACAAAAATGACAAAAATGACAAAAATTAAAAAAATTACAAAAATTACAAAAATTACAAAAATTACAAAAATTACAAAAATTACAAAAATTACAAGAATTACAAAAATTACAAAAGTTACAAAAATGACAAAAATTACAAAAATGACAAAAATGACAAAAATGACAAAAATGACAAAAATGACAAAAATGACAAAAATGACAAAAATGACAAAAATGACAAAAATGACAAAAATGACAAAAATGACAAAAATGACAAAAATGACAAAAATGACAAAAATGACAAAAATGACAAAAATGACAAAAATGACAAAAATGACAAAAATGACAAAAATGACAAAAATGACAAAAATGACAAAAATGACAAAAATGACAAAAATGACAAAAATGACAAAAATGACAAAAATGACAAAAATGACAAAAATGACAAAAATGACAAAAATGACAAAAATGACAAAAATGACAAAAATGACAAAAATGACAAAAATGACAAAAATGACAAAAATGACAAAAATGACAAAAATGACAAAAATGACAAAAATGACAAAAATGACAAAAATGACAAAAATGACAAAAATGACAAAAATGACAAAAATGACAAAAATGACAAAAATGACAAAAATGACAAAAATGACAAAAATGACAAAAATGACAAAAATGACAAAAATGACAAAAATGACAAAAATTACAAAAATGACAAAAATGACAAAAATGACAAAAATGACAAAAATGACAAAAATGACAAAAATTACAAAAATGACAAAAATGACAAAAATGACAAAAATGACAAAAATGACAAAAATGACAAAAATGACAAAAATGACAAAAATGACAAAAATGACAAAAATGACAAAAATGACAAAAATGACAAAAATGACAAAAATGACAAAAATGACAAAAATGACAAAAATGACAAAAATGACAAAAATGACAAAAATGACAAAAATGACAAAAATGACAAAATGACAAAAATGACAAAAATGACAAAAATGACAAAAATGACAAAAATGACAAAAATGACAAAAATGACAAAAATGACAAAAATGACAAAAATGACAAAAATGACAAAAATGACAAAAATGACAAAAATGACAAAAATGACAAAAATGACAAAAATGACAAAAATGACAAAAATGACAAAAATGACAAAAATGACAAAAATGACAAAAATGACAAAAATGACAAAAATGACAAAAATGACAAAAATGACAAAAATGACAAAAATGACAAAAATGACAAAAATGACAAAAATGACAAAAATGAAAATAATGACAAAAAAAAAAATTACTAAAATTACAAAAATTACAAAAATTACAAAAATTACAAAAATTACAAAAATTACAAAAATTACAAAAATTACAAAAATTACAAAAATTACAAAATTTACAAAAATTACAAAAATTACAAAAATTACAAAAATTACAAAAATTACAAAAATTACAAAAATTACAAAAATTACAAAAATTACAAAAATTACAAAAATTACAAAAATTACAAAAATTACAAAAATTACAAAAATTACAAAAATTACAAAAATTACAAAAATTACAAAAATTACAAAAATTACAAAAATTACAAAAATTACAAAAATTACAAAAATTACAAAAATTACAAAATTTACAAAAATTACAAAAATTACAAAAATTACAAAAATTACAAAAATTACAAAAATTACAAAAATTACAAAAATTACAAAAATTACAAAAATTACAAAAATTACAAAAATTACAAAAATTACAAAAATTACAAAAATGACAAAAATTACAAAAATTACAAAAATTACAAAAATTACAAAAATTACAAAAATTACAAAAATTACAAAAATTACAAAAATTACAAAAATTACAAAAATTACAAAAATTACAAAAATTACAAAAATTACAAAAATTACATAAATTACAAAAATGACAAAAATTAAAAAAATTACAAAAATTACAAAAATTACAAAAATTACAAAAATTACAAAAATTACAAAAATTACAAAAATTACAAAAATTACAAAAATTACAAAAATTACAAAAATTACAAAAATTACAAAAATTACAAAAATTACAAAAATTACAAAAATTACAAAAATTACAAAAATTACAAAAATTACAAAAATTACAAAAATTACAAAAATTACAAAAATTACAAAAATTACAAAAATTACAAAAATTACAAAAATTACAAAAATTACAAAAATTACAAAAATTACAAAAATTACAAAAATTACAAAAATTACAAAAATTACAAAAATTACAAAAATTACAAAAATTACAAAAATTACAAAAATTACAAAAATTACAAAAATTACTAAAATTACAAAAATTACAAAAATTACAAAAATTACAAAAATTACAAAAATGACAAAAATTACAAAAAATACAAAAATTACAAAAATTACAAAAATTACAAAAATTACAAAAATTACAAAAATTACAAAAATTACAAAAATTACAAAAATGACAAAAATGACAAAAATTACAAAAATTACAAAAATTACAAAAATTACAAAAATTACAAAAATGACAAAAATTACAAAAATTACAAAAATTACAAAAATTACAAAAATTACAAAAATTCCAAAAATTACAAAAATAACAAAAATTACAAAATTACAAAACTTACAAAAATGACAAAAATTACAAAAAATACAAAAATTACAAAAATTACAAAAATTACAAAAATTACAAAAATTACAAAAATTACAAAAATTACAAAAATGACAAAAATGACAAAAATGACAAAAATGACAAAAATTACAAAAATTACAAAAATTACAAAAATTACAAAAATTACAAAAATTACAAAAATTACAAAAATTACAAAAATTACAAAAATTACAAAAATTACAAAAATTACAAAAATTACAAAAATTACAAAAATTACAAAAATAACAAAAATTACAAAAATTACAAAAATTACAAAAATTACAAAAATTTAAAATTACAAAAATTACAAAACTTACAAAAATTACAAAAACTTCAAAAATTACAAAAATTACAAAAATTACAAAAATTACAAAAATTACAAAAATTACAAAAATTACAAAAATTACAAAAATTACAAAAATTACAAAAATTACAAAAATTACAAAAATGACAAAAATTACAAAAATTACAAAAATTACAAAAATTACAAAAATTACAAAAATTACAAAAATTACAAAAATTACAAAAATTACAAAAATGACAAAAATGACAAAAATTACAAAAATTACAAAAATTACAAAAATTACAAAAATTACAAAAATTACAAAAATTACAAAAATTACAAAAATGACAAAAATTACAAAAATGAAAACAATGACAAAAATGACAAAAATGACAAAAATGACAAAAATGACAAAAATGACAAAAATGACAAAAATGACAAAAATGACAAAAATGACAAAAATGACAAAAATGACAAAAATGACAAAAATGACAAAAATGACAAAAATGACAAAAATGACAAAAATGACAAAAATGACAAAAATGACAAAAATGACAAAAATGACAAAAATGACAAAAATGACAAAAATGACAAAAATGACAAAAATGACAAAAATGACAAAAATGACAAAAATGACAAAAATGACAAAAATGACAAAAATGACAAAAATGACAAAAATGACAAAAATGACAAAAATGACAAAAATGACAAAAATGACAAAAATGACAAAAATGACAAAAATGACAAAAATGACAAAAATGACAAAAATGACAAAAATGACAAAAATGACAAAAATGACAAAAATGACAAAAATGACAAAAATGACAAAAATGACAAAAATGACAAAAATGACAAGAATGACAAAAATGACAAAAATGACAAAAATGACAAAAATGAGAAAAATGACAAAAATGACAAAAATGACAAAAATGACAAAAATGACAAAAATGACAAAAATGACAAAAATGACAAAAATGACAAAAATGACAAAAATGACAAAATGACAAAAATGACAAAAATGACAAAAATGACAAAAATGACAAAAATGACAAAAATGACAAAAATGACAAAAATGACAAAAATGACAAAAATGACAAAAATGACAAAAATGACAAAAATGACAAAAATGACAAAAATGACAAAAATGACAAAAATGACAAAAATGACAAAAATGACAAAAATGACAAAAATGACAAAAATGACAAAAATGACAAAAATGACAAAAATGACAAAAATGACAAAAATGACAAAAATGACAAAAATGACAAAAATGACAAAAATGACAAAAATGACAAAAATGACAAAAATGACAAAAATGACAAAAATGACAAAAATGACAAAAATGACAAAAATGACAAAAATGACAAAAATGACAAAAATGACAAAAATGACAAAAATGACAAAAATGACAAAAATGACAAAAATGACAAAAATGACAAAAATGACAAAAATGACAAAAATGACAAAAATGACAAAAATTACAAAAATTACAAAAATGACAAAAATTACAAAAATTACAAAAATTACAAAAATTACAAAAATTACAAAAATTACAAAAATGACAAAAATTACAAAAATTACAAAAATTAAAAAATTACAAAAATTACAAAAATTACAAAAATTACAAAATTAACAAAAATTACAAAAATGACAAAAATTACAAAAATGACAAAAATTACAAAAAATACAAAAATTACAAAAATTACAAAAATTACAAAAATTACAAAAATTACAAAAATTACAAAAATTACAAAAATTACAAAAATTACAAAAATTACAAAAATTACAAAAATTACAAAAATTACAAAAATTACAAAAATTACAAAAATGACAAAAATTACAAAAATTACAAAAATGACAAAAATTACAAAAATGACAAAAATGACAAAAATTACAAAAATTACAAAAATTACAAAAATTACAAAAATAACAAAAATTACAAAAATTACAAAAATTACAAAAATTACAAAAATTAAAAATTACAAAAATTACAAAAATTACAAAAATTACAAAAATTACAAAAATTACAAAAATTACAAAAATTACAAAAATTACAAAAATTACAAAAATTACAAAAATTACAAAAATTACAAAAATTACAAAAATTACAAAAATTACAAAAATTACAAAAATTACAAAAATTACAAAAATTACAAAAATTACAAAAATTACAAAAATTACAAAAATTACAAAAATTACAAAAATTACAAAAATTACAAAAATTACAAAAATTACAAAAATTACAAAAATTACAAAAATTACAAAAATTACAAAAATTACAAAAATTACAAAAATTACAAAAATTACAAAAATGACAAAAATTACAAAAATGAAAACAATGACAAAAATGACAAAAATGACAAAAATGACAAAAATGACAAAAATGACAAAAATGACAAAAATGACAAAAATGACAAAAATGACAAAAATGACAAAAATGACAAAAATGACAAAAATGACAAAAATGACAAAAATGACAAAAATGACAAAAATGACAAAAATGACAAAAATGACAAAAATGACAAAAATGACAAAAATGACAAAAATGACAAAAATGACAAAAATGACAAAAATGACAAAAATGACAAAAATGACAAAAATGACAAAAATGACAAAAATGACAAAAATGACAAAAATGACAAAAATGACAAAAATGACAAAAATGACAAAAATGACAAAAATGACAAAAATGACAAAAATGACAAAAATGACAAAAATGACAAAAATGACAAAAATGACAAAAATGACAAAAATGACAAAAATGACAAAAATGACAAAAATGACAAAAATGACAAAAATGACAAAAATGACAAAAATGACAAAAATGACAAAAATGACAAAAATGACAAAAATGACAAAAATGACAAAAATGACAAAAATGACAAAAATGACAAAAATGACAAAAATGACAAAAATGACAAAAATGACAAAAATGACAAAAATGACAAAAATGACAAAAATGACAAAAATGACATAAATGACAAAAATGACAAAAATGACAAAAATGACAAAAATGACAAAAATGACAAAAATGACAAAAATGACAAAAATGACAAAAATGACAAAAATGACAAAAATGACAAAAATGACAAAAATGACAAAAATGACAAAAATGACAAAAATGACAAAAATGACAAAAATGACAAAAATGACAAAAATGACAAAAATGACAAAAATGACAAAAATGACAAAAATGACAAAAATGACAAAAATGACAAAAATGACAAAAATGACAAAAATGACAAAAATGACAAAAATGACAAAAATGACAAAAATGACAAAAATGACAAAAATGACAAAAATGACAAAAATGACAAAAATGACAAAAATGACAAAAATGACAAAAATGACAAAAATGATAAAAATGACAAAAATGACAAAAATGACAAAAATGACAAAAATGACAAAAATGACAAAAATGACAAAAATGACAAAAATGACAAAAATGACAAAAATGACAAAAATGACAAAAATGACAAAAATGACAAAAATGACAAAAATGACAAAAATGACAAAAATGACAAAAATGACAAAAATGACAAAAATGACAAAAATGACAAAAATGACAAAAATGACAAAAATGACAAAAATGACAAAAATGACAAAAATGACAAAAATGACAAAAATGACAAAAATGACAAAAATGACAAAAATGACAAAAATGACAAAAATGACAAAAATGACAAAAATGACAAAAATGACAAAAATGACAAAAATGACAAAAATGACAAAAATGACAAAAATGACAAAAATGACAAAAATGACAAAAATGACAAAAATGACAAAAATGACAAAAATGACAAAAATGACAAAAATGACAAAAATGACAAAAATGACAAAAATGACAAAAATGACAAAAATGACAAAAATGACAAAAATGACAAAAATGACAAAAATGACAAAAATGACAAAAATGACAAAAATGACAAAAATGACAAAAATGACAAAAATGACAAAAATGACAAAAATGACAAAAATGACAAAAATGACAAAAATGACAAAAATGACACAAATGACAAAAATGACAAAAATGACAAAAATGACAAAAATGACAAAAATGACAAAAATGACAAAAATGACAAAAATGACAAAAATTACAAAAATTACAAAAATGACAAAAATGACAAAAATGACAAAAATGACAAAAATGACAAAAATGACAAAAATGACAAAAATTACAAAAATGACAAAAATGACAAAAATGACAAAAATGACAAAAATGACAAAAATGACAAAAATGACAAAAATGACAAAAATGACAAAAATGATAAAAATGACAAAAATGACAAAAATGACAAAAATGACAAAAATGACAAAAATGACAAAAATGACAAAAATGACAAAAATGACAAAAATGACAAAAATGACAAAAATGACAAAAATGACAAAAATGACAAAAATGACAAAAATGACAAAAATGACAAAAATGACAAAAATGACAAAAATGACAAAAATGACAAAAATGACAAAAATGACAAAAATGACAAAAATGACAAAAATGACAAAAATGACAAAAATGACAAAAATGACAAAAATGACAAAAATGACAAAAATGACAAAAATGACAAAAATGACAAAAATGACAAAAATGACAAAAATGACAAAAATGACAAAAATGACAAAAATGACAAAAATGACAAAAATGACAAAAATGACAAAAATGACAAAAATGACAAAAATGACAAAAATGACAAAAATGACAAAAATGACAAAAATGACAAAAATGACAAAAATGACAAAAATGACAAAAATGACAAAAATGACAAAAATGACAAAAATGACAAAAATGACAAAAATGACAAAAATGACAAAAATGACAAAAAGGACAAAAATGACAAAAATGACAAAAATGACAAAAATGACAAAAATGACAAAAATGACAAAAATGACAAAAATGACAAAAATGACAAAAATGACAAAAATGACAAAAATGACAAAAATGACAAAAATGACAAAAATGACAAAAATGACAAAAATGACAAAAATGACAAAAATGACAAAAATGACAAAAATGACAAAAATGACAAAAATGACAAAAATGACAAAAATGACAAAAATGACAAAAATGACAAAAATGACAAAAATGACAAAAATGACAAAAATGACAAAAATGACAAAAATGACAAAAATGACAAAAATGACAAAAATGACAAAAATGACAAAAATGACAAAAATGACAAAAATGACAATAATGACAATAATGACAAAAATGACAAAAATGACAAAAATGACAAAAATGACAAAAATGACAAAAATGACAAAAATGACAAAAATGACAAAAATGACAAAAATGACAAAAATGACAAAAATGACAAAAATGACAAAAATGACATAAATGACAAAAATGACAAAAATGACAAAAATGACAAAAATGACAAAAATGACAAAAATTACAAAAATGACAAAAATGACAAAAATGACAGAAATGGCAAAATTTAGATAAGCCTTTTTATCTGATTTTAATTTTTCCTATAACGTTGGTTTCATTTTTTGACGTTTTTTTTTTTGTTAGAAAGGAAGCTTTTTCATTGAGAATTTTAGCTTCATTGTCAAATTTGGGAGTTCTAGATTAAAATCTCATGAAAACCTTATAAATCCTGCTGGTTAACTATCAATCAACTTAAAATGCAGTCATCTTTTTGAAAAGTTTGTAATTTTTATCGCCAAACTTCCAATGACCAGCTGAAGCAAAAAAAAAGAAACTTTTCGTATACCGAGCAGAAGAAAACCGAAGTTTTATGAGATAGCCAAAACTTACCCATGCATTTGTTGTTGTCCGTCGTTCGAAGACCTTTAGGGCATTTGCAGATGAAGGAACCGATCGTGTTGGAGCAGCCATACTCGCACAGATCCTCTCCATACTCGGCGCACTCGTTAATGTCTGAAAAGAAAGGAAGGAAATTTGTTGGAAGTTTAAATTAGATGAGTTATATGATTGAAAATGTAAATGGATTTCAAAAATTTCAAATTCTATTCATAAAAAAAAACGTTATTATTTTTGTTTTTTTTTTAAACTGATACAAACACACAACAAAGTTCTTTTCTGATAAAAAAAAATCTAATCTACAAGAACTACCATTGTTCACGTTTCAAACAAACGACTATCACAATCATCATCACTTGTGAGAATCACGCCGGTGAGGTACATCATGATGGCACTTGTTTCTAAAAGAGATTCAAAAAAGCAAATAAATCTCGAGCATGACAAAGTCTCGCTGCGGGAAAGTTGAAGTTTTTATTTGAATTCTCATCCGTGTTATCCTCATAGTCGAGCAAGAACTGGCAAATGGTCAATGGCAAAGGAAAACTGTAAAAGTTCAACGATTTTAGCCGAAAACGACTAAAATTGAAAAAAAGTTAGAAGATTCAGAAAAATCTACTCGAAAATATTTCACCAGATATTTTAGAATCCATTTGAAAGTGGACCAAACACCGGTATAAAATCTACAGGAACACTTACATTTTTTCCATATTTCCATGTAAACAAACTGCCTGTGTAGATAAAACGAAAGCAAAGAATGTTTAAGGTATAAAATTTGATATTTTTATTCTCTTTCGTAACTGTGGTGGCCTGGAAAAAAGTCCCACTTTCGGTGTCATTTTCCCCCAGAGATGAAAGATGAGTGCATTGTAGGATAAAAAAATCTACACACCTCAGGTGTCACAAAGTTTTTTTTTTTCATTCTCATTTTCATTCCTCTGCCTTGATGTTACTGTGTAATGTCGTCGTCGTCTCTTCTCAGCCGGGTGATAAATTGTCGAGCAAACTTTGTTAGAAGTTGGTTACAGAAAATAGCCGGTGGAAATGCTTTCTCCTTTTTTTTGTAAGTGAAGCTTCCCCATTCAGTAAACCATCAGATGTCTGGAGGTCTTTCTGGAGAAATTTACTTTTATGCAGTTTCTTGCAAGTCGCTTTTCTTCTCTCCCACTTCCATATTATGCCGTTTTACGGTGTGACGGCAGGACGTTTTTCTTAATGCAGCATCCGAGTGGCAAATTTATTTGGTATCATCAAGTTAAAGCGAAAAACCTTCGGGTAAGGTGTTGCACATTTGAAGTCAGTAAAAAACCTGCATAATGAATTTAAGAACGTTTGTGATATTGTTCTGGTGTCATGTCCATTTTAACGTGCGAAAATTCACTTAGTTTGTTGTCAAATCAATGATAATGATATAGTCGATTGTTTCAACATTTTATACAGATATCTCCATACAGTGAAATTCGTAAATGTAAGGTAATGCATTATAGATGTGTTTTAACGCATTTCAAAGCTAGAAATATCCAAGTGATTTTTTGTCTTTAAATTCAGTTTCGAGTGCAGGGTTCAGAGTGCGGAGTGCCTATATGAAAATGGTACACTTGCTATTAAGTTGAAAAGGCAAAAAAAGGCAGGAGTGAATGAAGATTTTTCTTCCTCGAGAAAGCATACGTTTTTGTGTGATTTGCTTTTCCTATAAGTTTCTCGAAGAGGAGGCCATGAATCGTTGGCAACGGATACGTTTTGTTTTCATTCCGTCGGGACAATTTTATATTTTAATTTTTAACTGGTTGAGTTGATTC
Organism: Uranotaenia lowii; assembly: GCF_029784155.1. Lineage (NCBI taxonomy): Eukaryota > Metazoa > Arthropoda > Insecta > Diptera > Culicidae > Uranotaenia > Uranotaenia lowii. Next base: position 2,455,395 of record NC_073693.1, on the reverse strand, counting down.
AAAACTTGAATAAAAATTAAATCTCGTTCTTCAAAATCTGTCAATTGTTGGAAGTGTTCGTCAGAAAAACAACAGTTTCCCTCGACGAAGTAAAAATTTCGAGCATCGTGTTCCTTAGACGCTGTGTAGAACGGGAATCCATCAAGAGCTAGCGGAATCAATCAACGACTATCAGGGCCCAAAGATTATTTGGTGAGTTCGTTCCATAATAATTATTTTACCCAAATTTAAATGAATGAATGATTTCTGGAAATTTATCTAGTAAACTTTCAAATTTCCAATACATTTAATTATCTCAGATTTTCAAAAAAAAAAATTAGCTAAAGAAAGGTTGTACGTTACAGCATTATCTGGCTCATCAATTTTTTCTTCCATTGTGACCCACGTGCGCGTGTGTGAAAGCTTTTCGGAGTGCTGCGATTGGAAAAAAAAATCTGCGTTAGTAAGGCAAACGCACTTCACTGGTGTTGAAAAAAAGTGGTAGAAATTTTTACATTTTGAAAATTTTACCAAATGTTTTCAAGATCTTTGAGCGTTCTATTTTTTACAGCACTGTTTCTTTTTCAGCCGTATGTGATAGAAATATTGCTATTTTTGCATCACAGCATGCGAAAATACAACACGTGTTGTAGAAAAACAAGTAGGCCACAGATCTTGAAAATGTTTTTGCATGGCAAAATTTCCAAAATGTGCCGTAAGTGTCAAAATGTCTACAACTTTTTCCCAACACCAGTGAACTTGCTCTAAGGCATTTATTAATAAGGTTGAAGTAGGGAAAGGAGCCCAAGCAACCAAAAGTCGCATACTAACTTAAACATAGGACACCGAAGTTCACATTTGGCTGCACAGAGGTTTTACGGGACTTCCAGGTACTCATATCACGTAAAAGTTACTCAGAAACTTCTAACGCCTTCTGAAGGACAAACGCATAAAAAAAAAGAACTTCAATGTACCTTTTATGCGACATTTTCTCAAAGGCAATCAAGTGTCTGCTATGCTCTTTCTAAAGAACCAATAAGTCACATCTGGAACCTTTAGGAGAATTTCAAGCGATTTGTCAAATTCTTCTGTCAATCCTGTAATTTTTTTTCGGATTGTTTACATCAGCAGAACATTGCATTAAATCAATTCGATAATTTCGAATTTGTGCTAGCCATGGCAGAGAAGTGCTGCAAAATTTTCACCACCAAAACGATTGAAAGGCCCTGACTTATTGCGGTAAGTATTTCCGGAATTGCGACGGATTACAGCTATTCGGACATTACTTGAACCCCGTGAAGTGCATTTTGTGAGTGTTTCTTTGTGGAAATGGTGAGAAATTTATGAATATGCCTTTTTAATAAATATATTGTGATGATTAACATTGTAATTATTTATTCAGTGTATCGAAAATCCATTTAACACTAATAAAACATCCCATAGACTTTTCTGTTTGAATGAATCCGCTCAGTTATGGCTTTAAGCATTTTATAGTGAAGTATAAATATATCTAATAACTGCTCCAGAGAACTATTGCTGGTTTGGTCGAGAGGCTGGTGAATTTCATTGTGACCTGGAGAGCAGTGGTTCAATTCCCGAAGTGTAAGTAGCTTGGTTATTAAATCTGTTGAAAAGTCAATATCAAAATCAATGAAATAAACCTAGATAGACTGGCAATCTGGTAATCTGTGATCTGGTTGTCAGAGCAATGTGTCAACCGGATTCGGTCCGTAGAAGGTTCTATACTATCTCCTAGGGGTTGAATAGAATTCTCTTCAGCCACTGAAATGAACTTCAAAGTAGCTTTAATTACTTAAATTTTAGGCTGATTAGCATTCTCTAGGAACATCAACAGAAGCTGATTCAGCTTCTATGATACCTCTTTTTGGAACTTTTGGTCGCTTGGGAGCTTTCAAAGAAATTTTTGGTTCCCTTATTTGTTAGTAGGTACATTTTATATTTACCATGAAATCTTCAGAAAAGTATAGTTCCAAAGATTGCATGGATGTTACAGTTACGTTCTTTCTTTTAATTTTTCTTTAAAAGAGTAAGCAATGGCGCTATATCCATGGTCGATGACCAGGGATGGGGAGCAAACGAATTCAAAATTAATATGTTTCAAAATTGGGAATTTCTTTCTAAAATAACCCCATTCTCACCCACATAAGAAATACTGATTGGGGATCGGAGTCAAGACCGAGGCCGTTTTAGGGGTTTAACAAATCACCACTCCCCCCTCCCTTGAAGATATTTTCCAAGTATTTTTTTTACCTAAGTATCGAGAAATCACTATTTCCCGATCAGGTATTTTAAAATAACTGTTGACAAACATGTCATAGGTGTTATAGAGTTCCATTCTCTGGCCAAAAAATCTAAAACGAAGAAGAAGAAGAAGAAGAAGAAGAAGAAACATGTCATAAATTGGCTCGCCACTGCAGAATTTAGTACTGATGTACATGCTACACCACCTTTGGACTAAATATTTCATTTTAAGACAATATATGCGCTCACAAATTCAACTAATTTTTGATTGTTAATTTCGAATTGCAATTCCACAAACCTTTGTATTGAAACTTGAATCTTGACACTCAAGAACACTACCTTTCTTTAAGAACGGTAACTTAACAAGTTCAGAATTTGAAAACAAGCATTTTAACCACAAATTACATTCATCAAATACTAATTTAACACATCAAAAAGCTGATAGCCGAGTGACAGATGCTTACCACTTACGATAGTCAACAGAATTAGAAGAAAAAAATGTTAACCCTAATATCTATTAGTTTATTACTTATCACTTTGATTGTAAAAAAAATCTTGTATGTCCTTACAAATTTTATGCTGATATAAAATATTCTTCAAATAAAACTTTGCCTCAATTTTGTTTTGTGTTTCTTGTCCTTCTAAATGTTCAACTGCACATTCGAATGGATTTTGATTACACAAGGCCACAAAATTAACATTTTACCGAGATGCACATAATTCAAGAGCTAGTTTTTTTATTAATTTAGGTGGCCTGAATGCAAATCACAATTATCAATATTTTTTATCACCTTTTGTTTTTTTTTATAATTACTTTTGAAAATAGGTGAACAACATTTAAATAATGTTTAAAAACTTTTAAAGAATGATAAACTTTCTAGAATCCCGTTAAAGATTTTGACTTCTGCCAAAACAGTTGTATTCTTTCATCTCATCTGTAAAATACGAGAATATGAACGATTTTTTAAAGTAATTCTAAATCAAGTTGAATTTTGGACATTTTTAAAACAGAAGTAAAATCGATTTTCTGATTTCAAAAAATTTGTGGAATATAATAAAACTTAAGAGATTCAGTTATGTCAGAAATACTTTTAATGATCCCTTTTTGAAATTCTAAAAATTGTAGCATTTAACATTTTGAATAAATTTTTCCTCTGAAGTTTGGCAAATATTATTGTTTGATTGAATGAAGGAAATAAAAAAAATCAAAATCAGTTTTTGTCTTTCATGTTGTTTTGTTGGTTTATCAGTTATAAATTATTGATTTAATTCAGATCTGATTAATTTTTAAACTAATAAATACAAATCACCAAAACTAGATTTGAAAAACAAAATCTGACAGAAACTTTAAGTTCAGGAAGATTCAATCTTTCGAAGCACAATCATTAAAACAGAGGCACATAGAATGGTGTTAAATTTATACCTCATTATGATTTTAATATGGTATGAAAATTTCTTTCTAAAAATTAATCTTTTCCATCTATGTTCATAATTTTTCAAACAAATTTCCTCAATTGAACAGTCTCCCTATTTAAATTTTTGAATTTTTTAGATAAGTGTGTCTTTGTTTCTCAATTCTGAATTTCTGTGTTCTGAAAACATAATTTTCTTTAAAACCATTCAAACTAAATCTATAAATGAAAAACATTTGTCCTTAACCCATTATTGAAATTTACGGCGACAACATACACTGTATCAAAAAATTGTCCGTACAACACGTACCTTAAATTTCAAACAATCAAAAAGTGCACTTTTTCAGTCAATAAAAATACTACAATTACATCATTCGCTGCAGAAACTAGTCCTTTTTGTAGATCAGTATTAAAAATATTTATAAATTAAACCTTAAAAATAATCCAATTCATTTAGTATAGAAAGTCCTGAAAACGACGTCAAAAAATAGTCCGTACACTGAGGCCTTTGTCAAATATTAGTCAAGTAAACAGTTATGTGTCAGTCTGTCAATTGCAGAAACGTGAATTGAATCTCAGCAAAGACAATTTCCAGTGGTCTGAGCGATAAATACGGTGAAATGAACTTTATCTAGCATAAATCAGTAGATTTTCGTGTTTCCGGATGTCAACGGGTATTTTTTTGTAAAAAGCAGACATTTTTTTGTTAATTAAATCCACAAAAATAAACAAGAAAATGTTTGCTCATCACAAAAAAATACCCGTTGACATCCGGAAACTGATTGCTGACCTGAAAAATGATGGTAAAAGCTTGTCCGAAATTGCAGGTATAGTAAAACGGCCACGATCGTCGGTTCAGTATGTCCTTCAGAACTTTAAGAAGACGAACTCTCTGGAGACCACTTCAGGATGAGGCCGCAAACTGAAGCTTACGGATCGTCACCATCGCATAATTGTCAGGGAAATGAAGAGAATCCTTAAATCAGTGCGCAAATGGCATCGGAAACTTGACATTCACGGAGAAAAATAAATAGATTTATCAGTAATATTACGCGTCTACAGGAATATAAATTGTTTGGTTCTTGTTTGGTTCTGACCCGAAAATACGATCAAACCAACCAACAGCTAATACGATTAGTCTCCAGGGAGTTAGTCTTCTTAAAGTTCTGAAGGACATACTGAACCGACGATCATGGCCGTTTAACTATTCTATGCGTAATCCGAAGACAAGTGAACAAATAAATTTCGGACAAGCTTTTACCGTCGTTCTTCAGGTCAACAGTCAGTTTCCGGATGTCAACGGGTATTTTTTTTTTTTTGTGAGGAGCAGACATTTTCCTGTTAATTTAATCCACAAATTGTTGAAATCTACTGATTTATGCAAGATGAAGTTCATTTTACCGTATTTATCGCTCAGACCACTGGAAATTGTCTTTGCTGAGATTCAATTCACGTTTCTGCGATTGACAGACTGACACATAACTGTTTACTTGACTAATATTTGACAAAGGCCTCAGTGTACGGACTATTTTTTGACGTTGTTTTTGGGACTTTCTATACAAAATGAATTGGATTACTTTTAAGGTTTAATTCATAAATATTTTTAATACTGATCTACAAAAAGGACTAGTTTCTGCAGCGAATGATGTAATTGTAGTGTTTTTATTGACTGAAAAAGTGCATTTTTGATTGTTTGGATTTCAAGGTACGTGCTGTACGGACAATTTTTTGATACAGTGTATCCCGCGTGAGCTTTCATTACGTCGTATGGAACAAAATGTAAAAAAAGAGTTTTATTACGAAAAAAAAATCAAAAACCGTCATACACTAGTCGCAATGCCTTTCCATTTTGAATATTTGTAGCCTGGACAACATATTTCATATGTAAAGTACAAATTTCGAAGTGGTTTTGATAATTTTTGCAGCAGTTTTCTGTGAATTCTTACGATATTCAGATCCTTTTTTTTCTTTCATTTTTTAATATTAACTTTTTTTTATCGATCTTGATATTAAACTTGTTTGAGCAATGTGGACTGTAATTTGGGTTTGGTCTAAAAAGAAGGTGCAGAAACCACTTAAACTTAACTTCTTTTTATTTTCTACTCTTCAAATCACATATTTCTAACAATTCACTAAACTTGGAAGGTTAACTTATGGCATAACTAACAACCACGAATTTTGAATCATAACTGAACTCTTAAGTCTGCGCGAGACGCTTTATATAGGCGCACCGAACGTTCTGGAATGTTCCGGGCACGCAAGCTTCTGACAAATGAAGATGATTTGGAACTTTCTGAGCGTGCAAACAACTGGAAACGTGTGGAAACTCCAGAGCATTTCATACGCGTGGTTATAAAATCAAAGAAAACTTCTAGAATATTCTAGAATCTTTAAATTCATCGAGCTTATGACAATTGGCTTGAACAAAACTAATCTATGAAAAGTTCGAAAAGTAATACGAAGTTGCACAATTAAAGCTAAGCATAAATGCTGAACTTTAACTAAATTATTATTTGATCTGTGTTTTCAGTATTTAAAACAATAACTTTTGATTCGATATTCTAGTTTTTATCAGTTTTTTTTAATGGTTGTTCAAGAAATCAATTCCAAACCTAAACTTTGTCAAAACATAAGTTTTCAATATTATAAGCTACAAACCAATTACCTTTTATTTTGATAACTGGAAGAAAATATAAAAATTGATCAAAGTCAGAGATTTGAGTACATTTGAAACAAAATTGAATATATTCATTGTTTTATCAAATTAAATCAAATTAGCTACTATGTGTTTTGAATAAATCCTCTTGAATTTTTAATGATCGAGAAATTCAATTTCAAACCGTGAATGAATGAATTTTCTACAAACCTAAAAAAATCCGGACAAAATCCGGGAGTTCTTCAATGAAATCCGAGCAACCGGGCCGGACTATTCCCAAATTTTGAATCAAATATCCGGGCAAACCCGGATAAAACCTGGCAAAATCCGTGGGCATTGAATTTTAAAATTTTCAATTAAAAACCTGAGCAATATTCGGGAAAATCT